>NW_026623973.1:20857-26009 GCF_030028575.1 Malurus melanocephalus | reverse complement strand
GGGACAGGAGATCTGAGCTGGGACAGGAACTGGGAACTGGGACAGGAACTGGGAGCTGGGGCAGGAACTGTGAAAGGAGCTCTGAACTGGGACAGGAGCTCTGAGCCGGGATAGGAGCTGGGAACTGGGACAGGAACTGGGAACTGGGACAGGAACTGGGAACTGGGATGGGAGCTGGGAGCTGGGATAGGAGCTGGGAACCAGGATAGGAGATCTTAACCGGGACAGGAACTGGGAACTGGGATAGGAGATCTGAACTGGGACAGGAGCTTGCTCTGAGCCAGGATAGGAGCTAGGAACCGGGACAGGAGATCTGAGCTGGGAGAGGCGCTCTGAGCTGGGACAGAACCGTCCCACTGCCACCCCTGCTCCGTGCCCAGTGCTGGAACTGGGTCAGAAGAGCCACATTTCAAGCATCCCACATTCACATGCTGTAAAAATCCTTTATTTGTCTGTTTTCATTTATCTTTTMTTTTCCATGGGAATTTCAGAGCCGTTTCCAGTCGTTCCTCGGCCCGACTCTCATCCGTCGCCCCAAGCGGGTTAAATGTCCTGATGGAACCCTGGCATTCCTTTGATGGCTGTAATTTGTAAATCAATTAGCRAAAACAGCACATAAAAAGCTGAATTGGCAGCAAAGGGTGACTCGGGGCCTTTGTTATTCTTTTTTTTTCCGAGACACAGRCACGGATTTGGCAGCACTTGGGAAACAATGGGAAACCTGGAAGCTGCTCCGAGGGTGGGAAGCTCAAGGGGCAGCAACATTGGAAACTCAAATTTGTGTTAAATCATCACTTTTGGGGAGTTCCACACAAATCCAAGCCTGCTTGGAGCATCCTGGGTTAGGGAAAAGTGGGATTGAAGGTCCCTCCCAACCCAGTCTGCTGTGGGACWCTTGATTCCAAAAGAATTGTTTGGAAAATCCCAATAAAATCMCCAATTGGGCATCCACGAGGAGCAGAAGAAGACGCTCACAGTATAAGTTTTCTGAAGGAGCTCTGASAGGCAGGAATCAGAACTCTCAGTTTACTCCTTCTGCTTCATCCTTCCCCCTGGAGTTCCTTTTTCTGCTTTTCCTCACGGTTCAGCGCTCCCTGCAACTCCTGCTTCCTCCATCAGTGAATTCCTGTTGAACGCAGCATTCCACCAGAGCAGTTCAAACCCAGAAAAACGAGCTGAAAAGTGCATCTTTTCCCTTCAGTCGCTAATTCATCTGTTGCTAATTAGAGGAAGGGCCAGATYAAACATTTGTTTTGCTTTCCGACTCCGAGGCACCTGTTGGTAAAAAGCAATTGGAGTTTGAGTTCCATAAAACAGCCTCAGGTTTATTTGCGCAGATTTGGATGCGGGTGAATTTCTGGAAGTCCATCCACACGAATGAAGCCCAAATGGTGGGGAGGGCAGGGGAAAAGATCCAATTTCTTTTGTCCCAGCCAAAAAAAAAATTTAAAAAAAAAATAAAAAACCAGTGCTGCTCTAATTAAAAATCTGCATGGAATATTTATAACCGAGGAGAAGAAGCAAAACTCCCYGCAGCGAGTCTGCCAGAAATAATGAGAGCGGAGTGGAAATCCTCCGAGTGAGGGAATCATAAACTTTCCTGTAATGTTTGGCTTTGTTTTCCCAGCTCTGAGGGCCTGAATGACAGTTTGGATAAAATATATATGGYGTTATTAAAAAATAAACCCGGTTCAGTGCTGGAGCTCCCAGCTGGAATCGTGTCGCTTGCATTATGCAGGAGGTCGGGAGATGTTGGAACGGGGCTTTACTGGTGTGAAATGGGAACAAACTCAACCCAGAGTGGTTTGAGGTGGGCAGGACCTTAAATCCCATCCAGTGCCACCCCCTGCCATGGGTGGGGACAATTCCCGCTGTCCCAGGGGGATCCAACCTTTCAGAAATCCAGGGGCAACCCCAGCTCTGCTGGGAATTCCATCCCAACCCCTTCCCACCCTCACAGGGAGGAATTTTTCCCCAAAATCGGAACTAAACTTACCTGAAAATGAGGAATTCCAGCAGTTAAAGAGGTGGAGAGGGTTGTAGGAGAGGGAGATGAATCCAAATCACCTCCCTGGAGCTCTCTCACTATATTTAAAGAAATGTGCTTTTCTAAAGAACAAAAATACTGGGAGGGTTGGGTTCCCATCCTGGCTGCTCACAAACCCCTGCAGCTTTCTGACTTTGGCACCTTCCCGGGCTCCAGCCAGGAGGGGAGCGATCTCTTGGACCTCCTTCCTGGAATAATTGGCCGAGTGGGGAGGAAAGGAACAGGATTTCGGTGCTGTGATAAAGGTTTAATAGCGGGGTGTAAATGCCGATCTGATAAGGTTCTGAGCGAATTTAAATTCCGTTGTTGACATTAATCCTCGGCGGAGGATTAGACCGCGGCGAGAAGGAGCCACTTTGCCTCAAAATGGCGATGGTCAGGCTCATTTTGTGCTCATTAACGCCACTATTTTAATTAATGAGCAGCCGAATGGGTRTTCAGCCCTTCATGGTGGAGGTGTGTGGGACTTTTCAAATCAGTTTTTTTATTTTTCGGAGCAAAGACAATGCACGACAGGCTCTGGCAAAACCACAACTGACATTTGGAAAATAAAAATTAAATAAAAATACTTTTGATCCTGCTTCCTTGGGTTTGATCAGGGCAATGAATAGATTATTAAGGCTCAATGTCCTCTTATCATCTCCTGCCATCAGGACAGGCAGGAAATAAATCCCCAAATCACTAAATTGCTTGGGAGCTGCTTGGCAACTGCAAATTGCAAAATTGATTATCTGACCCCTTTATTACTCTTTTCAAAGGAGAGGAGAAGGCAGGGAAGCAGCTCAGGGCTCTCACTGGGAGGAAATTCTGGTGCAGCCATCAGGACTCAGTCAGAAGGATGGCAGGATGGAAAACGGGCAAGAATTCCATCAATAATCCTGAACCCAGCTGGGCTTCCTTTGGCTTTGTCCTTTCTACTCCTTTTCAGCCCCAAATCTGAATTCAACTCAAACTTGGTTGAGTTTTGTGAATATAACTCARACTTTGTTGATTTTGTGAACATAACTCCAACTTGGTTGAGTTTGTGAATGTAGCTCAAATTTGGTTAGATTTTGTGAATGTAACTTGAATTTGGTTGGGTTTTGTGAACAGAACTTGGTTGGGTTTTGTCAATATAACTCAAACTTGGTTTGGYTTGTGAATGTAACTTGAATTTGGTTGGATTTTGTGAATATAACTCAAACTTGGTTGGAGTTTGTGAATATAACTTGAATTTGGTTGGATTTTGTGACTATGATTAGGTTGGATTTTGTGAATAAAACTCAAACTTCGTTGGGTTTTGTGAATGTAACTGAAACTTGCGGGGATGGGATCCCACATTGGCCATAGAGATGCAACTGGTGTTAAATGGTGCTCAAAGTATTGGGGGGGGGGGAAAAAAAACCTAAAAAAACCCCTTCCTGCACCCCAAAACCTGCAGGATCTGTCTGAAAACCCCAAAATTTGCCTCAAAACTTATGAGAAGAAATTCAGAAACATCAGTAAAAGATTCCATTGCCTTGGCTGTGTTCACCCTCCATTGTGGCCTCTCAGAACACAACAAAGAGCCCAGTTTTGCCCATTTTTGATATGGGTTTAAAACCTGGCTGAAAACCCAAAATTCATCTCAAAACTTAAAAAAAAAAATTGGAAATGTCAATAAAAGATTTCATCACCTTGGCTGTGCTCACCTTCTGCTGTGAGAACACAATAAAACCCGGTTTTGCCCCTTTTTGAGATGGGTTAAAAACCTGCAGGAAATGAAAACCCAAAATTCACGTCAAAGCTCGTGAAAAGAAATTCAGAAGTGAGAGTAAAAAATTCCCTCACCTTGGCTGTGCTCACCCACTGCTGTGAGAACACAACAGAACCCGTTTTTTCCCCTTTTTGAGATGAGTTAAAAACCTGCAGGATCTGGCTGAAAACCCAAAATTCACCTCAAAACTTGCAAAAAGAAATTCAGAAGGATCAGTTAAAGATTTCATCACCTTGACTGTGCTCAGCTTCTGCTGTGAGAACACAATAAAACCCATTTTTGACCCTTTTTTGGGATGGGTTTAAAAATTTTTCCCCTTTTGAGATGGGTTAAAAACCTGCAAGATCTGTCTGAAAACCCAAAATTCACCTCAAAACTTGAGAAAAAAATCAGAAGGATCAGTTAAAGATTTCATCACCTTGACTGTGCTCAGCTTCTGCTGTGARAACACAATAAAACCCATTTTTGACCCTTTTTTGGGATGGGTWTAAAWATTTTTCCCCTTTTGAGATGGGTTAAAAACCTGCAAGATCTGTCTGAAAACCCAAAATTCACCTCAAAACTTGAGAAAAAAAATCAGAAGGATCAGTAAAAGATTCTCTCACCTTGGCTATGAGAACACAACAGAACCTGGTTTTTTTCCCTTTTCGCAATGGTTTCGACGCTCAGCTCCTGTTTCTGTTTTCCMAGCAATGTTTGTGTTCTCTTTGCACAAAAACACTCACAGGTAAATCGATTTTTCTCCAGGCTTGCCTTTTTTTTTCCCCATGTAACTTACAAAAAACCCACTGGGTAAATGTTTGTGGCCTGGCACAGGGCCGCAGATTGCTGCTATCATCCTGATGACAAAAATACGGGATTTTCATCGTTTCCTTCAGGGAGGCGGGAGGTCAAGGAAATTGCTGAAATTTTTCCTTCATTTCTTTTGAAGGAAGAAAAACTCAAATCAACCCCAAAACCACGGAGCAGAGCCCTGCCCTCCTTCACCCTCCAAATGGAGCCGCCAGAAAATTGACGGAAAATTTAAGCCGAGCTTAGAAGGGAGGGGAGGAACATCTTGAGGGGTGAGCAGAGGACAATTTTAACTCCTCGAAAATCAACCTGAGCTCCAGGAAGGGTTGGGAACTCAGTTAACCTCAGGTTTAGKCTCAGTTCTACTCCTTTTCTGACAGATCCTGAAAGTCTTGCGGGTTTTTTTCACATTTTTTCTGTGTTTTGGAGAGTAAAATCTGTGGCAAATCCTGGGTGGGGGTTTAGGACCCACCCATTTTTAGGAGCTGAGTTRGTTTTAAGTCAGATTTCTTTCAGGTGGTGGTGATGATGATGATAATAATAGTAATCATAAAAATAATAATAGATTTCTGATGGTT
>NW_026623973.1:7634-19465 GCF_030028575.1 Malurus melanocephalus | reverse complement strand
CTCTGGTTCCACTTTTCAGAATGAGTGGGTTGTGTCCTCCAGGTGAAATTTTTCATCTTAAATCTTAAATTTTTCATCACGTTTTAGGAAAACATCTTGCAAGGTACTAAAAAATTGTTAAAGTCCTTAACAGAAGGATCAGAAAATCAGGAATTCCCGACATCATCCAGTCCAGCCCCTGGCCCTGCACAGATATCCCAAAATCCCAAACTCTCCTGGATCTCTGGCAGCCTCGGGGCTGTGCCCATCCCTTTCTGGGGGAAAAACCTTTTCCTAAAATCCACCCTAAATTTAGCAGCAAYGCCCAGCCCTCTGCCTGTTCAGGAAACATCCCATGAATATCAAAATTCCAGGTAGTCCAAGGCAGGATTCTCCAGATTAATCAGAGATTTCACCGGAGGCAGCAGAGCCTGATTTTCAGTGCAGGTTCTGCTGAATCATTGGAAAATAATCTCATTTCAGGGTTTTATTCTTCCAGCTCAGGCTGGGTTCAGAAATCTTCAGTTCACTGCTGCGGCTTTCCCAGATCTGCCCCTTAATTCAGCGGCCCACGTGATGTCTCATCTTTGAGACACGGCAGAGTTTTTCCTGGAATAAGGAAATATTAAAAAGTTATTTGCAGTCGGTGTGTGCTCCCTCCCCTAATGGATTGTGCAGCGCTCAGAGCGCTCTTAACTCGTTTTTCGCTCTTCCCATCGCCCTGGCATCACAGCTTTTCCCATCACAGCAGAATCGGCTTCCCTGAAATGCTGCTGGGGAGAGTGGAGGGGCTGGGGGTGAGGAATCCCTGAAATTTCCCTGAAATGTGCTGAGGAAAAGGAGGGTCTCTTTGCTCCAAGGGAAAAACCCCTGAAATGCTGCTGGGGAGAATGGAGGGACTCGGGGTGAGAAATCCCTGAAATTTCCCTGAAATGTGCTGAGGAAAAGGAGGGTCTCTTTGCTCCAAGGGAAAAATCCCTGAAATTTCCCTGAAATGCTGTTGGGGAGAATGGAGGGACTCCAAGAGTGAAATCCTTTAAATTTCCCCAAAATACAGATGAGGAGAGTGAACGGGTTTGGGGAGAGAAATCCCTGGGATTTCCCTGAAATGCTGCTGGGTAGAATGGAAAGGCTCGGGGACAGAAATCCCTGAAATTTGTCTGAACTGTTGCCCGGGAGAATGGAGGGGGTCCAAGAGAGAAATCCCGGAAATTTCCCTGAAATGCAGCTGGCGAGATTGGAGGGCTCCAAGAGAGAAATCCCCTCCCCACCCTCTCAGGGCAGGATTTTTTCTCTGTACCTACTCTAAACCTTCTCCCTTTCAGTTTGAAGGCATTTTATTCCTCTGAAACCCAAGGAGCTGYGGGTTCCTGTGGGATTTATGGATTCTGGTTTAACAGAGCAGCTCCAGCCTCACCCATCGGTCTCTGCCCGTGTCTCCGGTGAGGATTTCACGTTTCTCCCTAGGATTTGCAATCCTGTCCTTCCAGAGCTGCTGCAAGCCAGGCCTGTCCTCCCATCCATCTTTCTCCTCCAAATCCAGGCCCAGCCACTGTTTCCATTCTCTGGAAGAACATTTGTGCTGAAAACACCACTGGAGCTCTGACCGCTGCTCCTCGTTCCTTCCAACCCCCCCAAAACCAAACCCTCTGTGACCTTTCCAAGAGCTCTCCAAAGTTTCCTCCCACCCCGGAGCAAGGCTGGTGGGTGTTGTGGAGCTTAATTAATGTTTGCAGAGYGCCACGAGCTCTCTGACGGCAACGCTGGGGCTCGTTAATATTAACGACAATTAACAGCACCAGACGAGTCCCCCGCCAGGCTCTTGGTGCCGCGGAATGAATTCGCGCGGATCGACAGCGGCCGCGGGAGCTGGAGCCACGGGCGGGGAGTGCAGCTGGTACCAGGGATGTGACATCCCCTCCGTCATCTCCACTGCAATTCTGTGAGGAAAATGAATCCACGAGCTCCAGAGGTTGATG
Source organism: Malurus melanocephalus (assembly GCF_030028575.1). NCBI lineage: Eukaryota > Metazoa > Chordata > Aves > Passeriformes > Maluridae > Malurus > Malurus melanocephalus. Next base: position 17,507 of record NW_026623973.1, on the reverse strand, counting down.
TCCAAAAAGGAGACAGAGGAGTCCTGTAATTTTATTTGTGAATAAAGGGAGAGGTTGTGGACATTTCCCATGGGATCTCTCAAATTCATAGAGGACGCAGCCTCCTTTTATCCCAATTTCCCTGCCGCAGTTCCCTCTCTCTTTCCCCATTGGCTGAGGTACTTGAGAGGTGCAGGCTCCCCGAAATACCTGATGAAACCCCCCCTTCTCTCATACATTGCCCCCTTTCAATATACATCTCTGTGTCTGCTCCTGTAGTCTATTAACATAGTCTGGGATAAGTCAATCGAAGGAATTCCTATGGAAATTCTTCCTGTTGTTTCCTTCTATATCCCATTATCAGCCTTATCTCACCCCCAGAGTCAGAGTCTGTTTGTAAAGACACTCCCTTCTCATTCCTTTCAATTCGAAGCAGCTCCCGTGGCCCCGCGGCTCGGATGTGCCTTTCCAAAAGCAGCCTTTTCACTGTCGTGGCCCACAAGTCCATGGAGGACGTTCAGGGAGCTTTTGAGTGGATTTGGGGCAGATTTGGAGCCTTTCCTAGAGGGACATCCACCCAAGAGGGACTTCTCCCCTCTGCAGGGCTTTCACCGGTTCCCCTCTATATTTATTCGTGGTGGGGTTGTTCCTTCCGGAGAGGTTTTGACTGGAAAAATGAGAAGGGAAATGGAGGCACGAACTGGAAAATCTGCAGGGCCACCAGTGCAGCCAGGGAAAGGTGGGGTGGATTTCCAGCAATGAAAAGAGGTTTGGAAAGGGCTGGAGTGGGATTTCCCACACAGAATGGAGTGGGAATGGCCCTAAGGTGAAGAAAGGAAAGTTCAGATGGGATTTGGGGAAGGAATTCCTGGCTGGGAGGGTGGGGAGGGGCTGGGATGGAATTCCCAGAGCAGTTATGGCTGCCCCTGGATCCCTGGCAGTGTCCCAGGCCAGGCTGGAGCCACCTGGGCCATGGAAAGTGTCCCTGCCYGTGGTGGCACCGGATGGGCTTTGAGGTCCCTCCAACCCCGACCATTCCAGGATTCCATGGGCTGGATCAGATGGGATTTTGGGGAGGAATTTTCCCCTTTTTAGGGCAGGGTGGGGCTGGGATGGAATTCCCAGAGCAGCTGTGGCTGCCCCTGGATCCCTGGGAGTGCCCAAGGCCAGGCTGGAGCACCCTGGGACACTGGRAGGTGACCCTGCCATGGCYGGGGTGGCACTGGGTGGGATTTAAGGCCCCCTCCCACCCAAACCATTCCAGGATTTCAGATTTCCATAGGGAATTATTTATCAGCAATTTTTGGCACTAAATTTCAACATTGCAGCTGCTGTGCCCTCCTTTCCTGGCACAGGAAGAGCCCAAACGGAGCAGAAATGGGCTCCAAGGGTTTTTTTCCTCCACTGATGTCCCCCCAGTCCAAACCAGCTACTCCAGCTCAACCCAATCCCATTTCCCAGTCATTCCCCTCTCCCTTCAAAGCTCAGCAAGAGGAGAGAAATTCAAATCCGAGTGTGGGAGCGACAGAGTGAAGAAGAGCTGCCATAACCTCTGCAGATCACAATAAAAATCTGCTGCACTGGAAAAAAAATGAGGAAGCCTCGGGGCAATTTCCCTCAGAAAAACGGATGGAAAGGAATATCTGCATTTTCTTGGATTATGGAGTAAAAAGTTGGGTTGTTTAGGAGAGCGTGGTAATGATCTATGCAAGGGGGGTGGAGGATTTTCATTGCTCCTGTCTCACAGAGCAGCTGGAATCGTGTAATTGATGATGGAGAGATTCGCTGCATGGAAAACACTGGAATTGCAGGAGAAAACGTCCCGTGTTGTTGGAGAAAGTTGGAAATTTTGGACTGAATGGGGCCACAAAATGTTCTTCTGTTGGATTTGTGTGAGAGGAAAGGGGATAGGGGTGGGAGGGGCTGTGTGGATCCAGCTTTTCCAGGTGTTCCCCCTGAATTTCCGAATTTCTGAGCCCTGTTCCCTGAATTCCTGAGCCCTGCTCCCTAAATTCCCAAGTTCTGCACATCTGAATTCCTGAGCCCTGCTCACTAGATTTCCAAGCCCTGCTCCCAGAATTCCCAAGCCCTGCTCCCTGAATTCCCAAACCCTGCTTGCTGAATTTCCCAACCCTGCTCCCTGAATTTCTGAGCCCTTCTCACTGATTTTCCGAACCCCGCGCATCTGAATTTCCAAGCCCTGCTCCTGAAATTTCCATGTCCAGCCCAGGATCTGGCAGCCTCCTTGGAGATCTGCTGTATATTTTTATTTTTCTGGCAAATTTGGCTCCACTCTGTTGAAATCTTTGCTCCCACACTCCTGGCATTTGGCAGGAGCTGACCCCAAGTTTCAATTTTAATTTTTTTTTCCAAGTTTAATTACAAGAACTTGGATACAGAATGAAGATCTAAAACCAGATGAACAATTCCTCTGAATCCTCCTACCTCTTCTCTTTCCAAAGTATTTCTACCAGTCCTGGATTTGGAATAACGAACACCCCGGATTTCCTTGGAAATGCTGATTTTTTCATGCCATTGATCCATTTTCCAGGGGTTTTCCCACAAAACCAAGCACCMACCTGAGCACGTTGCACTTAGAGCAGTGAAACCCATAATTATGGCTCTGGCCAGCTTTTCACACCAGAAACCACCGGGAAAAAGTGCTTTTTTTTCATTCAGTATATTTCCCAGGATTTTTTTGGAGTCCACTGGTAAAAAGTGGATTTTTTTCATTCAATATAATTCTCAGAATTTTTTTGGAGTCCACCTTTGCTCATCACCATGGGGAGTTATTCCCACAGCCTGATTTCATCTCCTCTTCCCATGCCCCAAAATTCTTGGAGTTTGTCGCCATTCCATCCAGCTCTCTTTTGCTGTATTAAACTCTTGTATATCAAAGTTTAACACAAGCTTTCTCTACTGAACAATTTATCAATTATTTCAGGTGCTGAATTACAAAATTGCAGCTGCTGTGCTCTCCTTTCYGGGCACAGGAGTGTGGAAGAGCCCAAACAGAGCAGAAATGGGCTCCAAGGATTCCACTCTCCCGATAAAAACCAATTTTCCTGCAACAACAGCCCAGTCCCTTGGTTAGACTCTTGTTTGTATTGATTTAAATTCCCACTGAGAACATTAAATCCCAAAATCTCAGATTCCACCCCGCCTCCCTCCCCAAGCAGCCCAGGGAACTCCGATGTTTACGAGTTTCAGAAATGATTGTGGCTCGCAAAGACATGGCTGTTACTTTAAACAATTCTGCCCAGCAGAGATTTAGCTTTTAGCAACATCGCATCGAGGATAATCAGGATGATTACATGAATATCCAGAGTTTTCTACATGAATATTAAACACCCTCAACTTCAGTGAAGCTGGTTTTTTTTTGTTTTTATTTTTTGGCTCCTTCTTTTTTGGCAAACTGCTCTTTTTTTTTTTTATTTTTTTATTTTCCCTTCTCCCTTTCTGCCGCTGTGAAATGAGGGAGAAAAAATGAAGTGGGCCGGGAAGTGTCTGAAGTGGGAAATGTATCCCCGTCCTTCAGTTCTGTGGCAAATAATTGGGCCCTGCAGGAATTGGCGGCGGAGCTGCTCTCTTGGCCGCGCACTCGGCACTGGCTGCGTTTCCCAGCTGCCTCCCAGCAGCGGATTTTGGCAGCAGCCCCRAGGAGTGACACCCCAGAGGAGGAGAAAAGGGGGGTTTGGATCATCCAGAGTTCAGCAGGGATACCCCCATGGGGGGGAAAAAAAATACAGATACTTTATTAAATTCCCATTAGAGGGGGAATTCCTTGCCAGGTTTTGTTGTCCATCGTTGGATGTGTCACTGATTTGCTTTTCRCCTTTCCAACCCACCCTGCTTGATTTCCATGGGTGTAATTAACGGTCTTGAAAACACACATGGTTCTGTGGGTTTGGGGTTATCCCCAAGGGGRAAAAATCCAAATATTTTATTAAATTCCCTTTAGGAGTCAGAACTACCTTCCAGGTTTTGATGTCCATCATTGGACCTGTCACTGATTTGCTTTTCAGCCTTCCCAACCCATTCTGCCCAATTTTCATGTGTAAAATTACATGGCCTTGTAAGTGCATGGGGATCTGTAGGTTTGGGGTTATCCCCATGGAGGAAAAACCCAAATATTTCCATAAATTCCCTTTAGGAGGAGGAATTCTCTGCCAGATTTTGTTGTCCATCCTTGGACCTGTCATCAATTTGCTTTTCGACCTTCCCAACCCACTCTGCTCGATTTTCATAGGTGTAATTACATGGCCTTGAAAGCACACAGGGTTCTGTAGGTTTAGGGTTATTCCCATGGAGGAAAAATCCAAATATTTTATTAAATTCCCTTTAGAGGAGGAATTCTCTGCCAGGTTTTGTTGTCCCCTCATTGGGCGTGTCACCGATTTGCTCTTCAACCTTTCCAATCCATCCTGCTCAATTTCCACGGGTGTCATTATGTGGCCTTTTAAACTCACGGGGTTCCATGGGTTTGGGGTTTGCTGAGTTCAAATTTCCCTGAGAATTTTGCAGGGAAATCTTTCCCAATCCTCAGCAGTTTGGGAGTGGAGATGCCCTTTGAGTGATGTTTAATGTTGGGTGCTCCACGTGGAGGGCAAAGAGCTCAGCCAAGGGGTCAACTCACAAATTTTAGGGGCAGAGTACAAAATTTGCCTATTCAGGGCTAAATTTAGGCGCATTTTAGCATTTGCATTCCTTTCCCTGGATTTAAACTCTGCTGAATCTTTKRGGCTGGAAAAGCTCTCCAAGATCAAGTCCAAATTATGGCTGAATCCCGTTTTTTTCCCCAATTTGTCCAAGGATAGTGACATTTCCTACTGGGAGGTCACAGCTGATCCTGGTGGAAGGAGATGCAATGGACACAATTTCTTGGAGAATCTCAGGAGAAATCTCTTRGAAATTCTCAGAAGAATTCAGGCTTTTCAATGCTCAAATTATGTTTAAAAATCGAAACGAGGCTCCAGGCGAGCATCTTTGCTGAAAGCAGAAAAYCCTCTKYGCTCACCCATTTTCCTCAGCAACCYTTAACCTCAACCAGTGGACTGRTTTAAACCAAAATTAAATCCAAAAATTTAATTTGGTTAAAAAATGGTTAAATCCAAAATTCAGCATTTGCTTTAATGCTGAGCCTTGAAATAACCAGGGGCTGGCTTTCCACATTCCAGCACTTTCCCAAACCTCTTGCCACGCAATTCCTCCACGTTTCCAAATAACAACACCCAATTAAGCACTTGAATCAGTGCTGCCCTCAGCAGAGATGTAATTAAGCAGGTGTTTAAATCCCTCGTTAAATCAGTTTCTTGTATTTTCCTTTCTTAATCTCTCATTACTATTCCCGCCCAGAAAAATAATGGGGAAACAAATGAATCCYGAAACTCTGGCTCGGGGCTTGTAGRGGTCAAACTGTAYCAGCAGTGYAAAGAAGATCTATGGGATCTCATCAAATTTGGGGAGGGGGAAAATTAGAATTAAATGGGAGCTGGTGGATAAAAGCAGCRAAAGGCAAAACATTGTTTCTCCAGGAGGAAAAAAAAAAGGAAATGAAATAAAAATCCACTTGCAGAAGGGCATTATGTGGCACTTTTCCCGAGTAATGGCTCGGCTGCTGTAATTCTGAATGCTCGTGAAATGCACCCGTGGCCCGGCCGTAAAGAGAATGGGGAAACAACGAGGTCGCTAATTCAATTACAGATGCGAGGGATCGAGCTCTCTGCTGCTCATCCAAATGAAAATTTACACGGAATCACATTCCCAGCAATTGGCTCAGCGGCTTTAATGGACTGAAACTCTCCGCGTTAACAGATTGCCCCGGCTCKGAGAGCTCCTGGAATTGTCTCTGGGGTGGAGACCTCGGCCCAGTCTCTATTTGCTCCTCTTAGGGATAAATGGGATAAAGTCACATCATCACTTTCGCTCTTTCCTGAGCTGGGAGGGGCAGCTGAGAGTTCCTGTGGGAGGTTTGTTCTTTGTTCTTATCGAGATTATGGCCAGGGCAGGACATCCAGGGGTTTACAGAAATCCTGACTTCTGCACAACTTTCCAGAGGTGTCTTAAGCCAAAACTGCAGGTTGGAGCCACTCACTGGGTAAGAGGGGAAAGACTGAAATACAGTTCTATTTAACAAAATTAAAATTCCCTACTCTGAGAGAGGCTGAGCCCATTTCCCAGAGGGGGAGAGGGAAAGTGTGAGAAGAGGAAGATGAAAGAGCTTTTCTCATCCTGATGGGGCAGGGTTGGAATGATGGATCCAGGCTCTTCTGGGTCCTTCACTGGGTTAGAGGGGAAAGATGGAAATACAATAAATTCTATTTAACACAATTAAAATTATTAAAATTCCCTACTCTGAGAGAGGCTGGACCCATTTCCCAGAGGGGAGAGAGGCAAGGTGTGAGAAGAGGAAGATGAAAGAGCTTTTCTCATCCTGATGGGACAGGGTTGGAATGACGGATCCAGGCTCTTCTGGGTCCTTCCCACTCACTGGGCAAGAGGGGAAAGATTGAAATACAATAAATCCTATTTAACACAATTAAAATTATTAGAATTCTCTACTCTGAGAGAGGCTGGTCCCATATCCCAGAGGGGAGAGAGAGGAGCCGCAAGAAGAGGAAGATCCTGATGGCACAAAGTTGGAATGACAGATCCAGGCTCTTCTGAGCCCTTCCCGGTCACTGGGTAAGAGACGAAAAATGGAAATACAATAAATTCCATTTAACACAATTCAAATTCTCTATTCTGAGAGAGGCTGAGCCCATTTCCCAGAAGGAAACTGGGACTCTCCATCCTTGGGAATTCTCCAAACCCCACTGGCTGTGGCCGTGGGCAGCCTGTCCCAGCTGGGTTGGGATGGAGGATTCCCAGAGGAGGATTTGGGCTTCCCACTCCCAAACCACAGCTGCTCCGTGACTCTGAGATTTAAGACCCAAACCCATTGGGAAAGACAATAAATGACCCAAACCCATTGGGAAAGACAATAAATGACCCAAATCCATTGGGAAAGACAATAAATGACCCAAATCCATTGGGAAAGACAATAAATGACCCAAATCCATTGGGAAAGACAATAAAAGCCCCAAACTTTGAAATTTTTTTTGAAAGCGAGGATCAAGCTCCCAAATCAGTGACAATTCCAAGAGCAGCAGTGATGTAAAACCCAGGGGAAAAAATTGTGATTTTGTTCCACTCACCCTTCAAAAAGTTTACACATCAATGTGTGGTCCTGGTGCTTGATATGAGATGCCTCAAAACTTCTTTTAATGTGGTTTTGAATCCCCCAAATTCCTCCACTTGTGCAGCTACGACTCAACACTGAAAATCGCCTCAATTCTCTGTTAAATTTCCAATCCTAAATGAAGCGAAGCACGTTTGTGCTTAATCCCCTGGTTATTAAACAGAGAGTGTGGAAACCCTGTTGATGAAGAGTTCCTTGCTCCAAAGGTTATTTTCCTAAAAATAAAGAGGAGCCAGGCCACGTTTGCTGTGCCGGGGCTCATTTCCTCCATCCACCAGGGACAAAATCTGCGTTTAAAGGTCATCGGTTCTTTTGTGTGATAACAAACGATGAGCGTGGCTGGGGGGGAGAGACGGCATTGGCTCCTTCCCAAAGAATTCTCAAGGAAATGAACCATTCCTGACGAGTACAAATGAACATTTCTGACAAATCTGAATTAACCATTCCTGATGAGTCCAAATTAACAATTCCCCAAAAATCCAAATTAACCATTCCTGACGAGTTCAAATGAACCAATTCTGAGAGTACAAATGAATCATTCCTAGCAAATCCAAATTAACTATTCTTGATGAGAACGAATTAACTATTCCCAAAAATCCAAATTAACTATTCCTGATGAGTTCAAATGAACCGTTCCTGACGAGTACAAATGAACCATTTCTGACAAATCTGAATTACCCATTCCTGATGAGTCCGAATTAACTATTCCCGAAAAATCCAAATTATCCATCCCCAACGAGTCCGAATTAACCATTCCTGTCGAGTCCAAATTAAGAATTCCTGAAAAATCCAAATTAGCCTTTCCCAATGAGTCCAAATTAACCCCGATGAGTCCAAATTAACCATTCCTGACAAGTCCAAATTGACCATTCCCAAGGAGTCCAAATAAACCATTCCTGACAAATCTGAATTAACCATTCCTGACAAAACCAAATTAACCATTCCTGGCAAATCCAAATGAGCCATTCTTGGTGAGTCCAAATTAACCATTCCCAATGAATCCAAATTAACCATTCCTGTCAAGTATAAATTAACCATTCACAACAAGTCCAAATTACCCTGATGAGGGGTCCAAATTCCTGATGAGTCCAAATTAACCATTTCTGTTGAGTCCGAATTAACGATTCCCAATGAGTCTGAATTAACCATTCCAAACAAATCCAAATTAACCAYTCCTGATGAGTCCGAATGAACCATTCCTGACAAATCCAAATTAAGAATTCCCAGCAAATCCAAATTAACCCTTCCTGATGAGTCCAAATTAACCATTCCTGCTGACCCCAGGATGCCAGGATGAGCCTCTCCAGGATGACTCCCAGCCAGGGAAGATTTTGCTGTTTAATCAGCTCTGCCTAAYGATTATTTTTCTCCTTGACAAGCACCTTCTGGGATTTCACTTCTTCCCCCCTTCCTCCTGAGATGATTATTTTTATTATTGTAACATTTTATGGCCGATAAGGAAAAAGCATTTAAGAAAAGCAGAATAACTGCCTTTTTCTCCCTCGCAGGCAGTTCTGCTGCTGTATGTAGATGAAACTGATGTGCCRGGAATCCAAATTGGATGTTCTTCCAGACTTTTGATGGAAAATCGGTGGTGGAATTTCACACACCCTCCCTCACCCCCAACACAAATCCCAAACATCTGCTCCACATCGGGCAGCGAAATCACCTCAGTTGTGGCCAGAGCCCCTCGTTTGCCAAAGGCCTGATAGCACAGCCTCAATATTCCCTCGCTCTCCCTGCTCCTGAATTTCCCAAAAACACCTGCAGCCCAAAAATCCATTTATTTATTCCTCCCTAATCTGCAGAAAACACAGTTTGGGCTCCTCAGAATGATTTCACCTGTCCCTTTTCTTTCCTCGACTTTCCTGTTGCTCCTCCCCTCCTGCCTGGTGAGTGGGAATTTGGAAGAGCCTGGATCCACAATTCCAACTTTGCCCCATCTGGGGGAAGAAAAGCACCTTCATCGTCCTCTTCTCGCAGTTTCTTGAAGTTTTGGTGACACAGGGATGTAAATTCCCCCGGGAGTCCAGGAGATGATTCCTGCCARCCCAGCCCCGCAAACACAGCTCAAGACAAACACTGACAGTAATTATCGTTATCTCCCGGATAATTTCCTCTCTCCTCCTTGACACAGCTCCTTCAATCGACAAAAATATTTGGGTATTTCAGAGCAGCCCCTGGAGTTCGGGGGAGAGGCTGGAGCAGCTCCAAAGCATCGTCTCGGAGGGTTTTGCTGCTCGTGCTGAGCTGAATATTCAGTTTACAGCTGGGGGTGGGTGGTGCAGAGCTCTGGCTCCTCTGGCTTTGTTTGTTTGGTTTTAATTAATTTCTTTGTTGTTTCCAGTGCCCAGAGAACTCGAGGGAGGGTTGGAGCCCGTGGTGAGCAGAGATCCGACCCCAGGCTGAGAGGAAATGAGGAATATTCCTCATTTCAAGGTCTGCAAAGTCCCTGCCATGGGTGAGATCCCCACTTTGAACCCAGGGTGGGATAAAAACCACCAGAAGTGAAAAATTATTGGGGAAAGAATGGGGAAGTTGGCACATGAAGACTTGGTTTGGATATTGGGGAGAAATTCCTCCTAATGAGGGTGGGGAGGGTCTGGGATGGAATTCCCAGAGCAGCTGTGGCTGCCCCTGGATCCCTGGGAGTG
>NW_026623973.1:0-6669 GCF_030028575.1 Malurus melanocephalus | reverse complement strand
ACCTCTGAGAGTGACCAAACTCCCGATTTTCCCAGAATTTCAATGGACAGCCCTGGGAATCGAGTTTTGCCCGGCCACAATTCCGCTGAAAAAGCAAACGCTGCGGAAAATTGGGAAAATTGCCGTTACAGCCCCGAATTTCATTGAGCACAGAGAATTTTTCAATTCCAGACTGAGCTGCAAAGCYGAGAGCGGGCAGGGAATTGGTGATTTTAATGATAATAATTTCCACTCGCACGGGAGCTTTCATCCAAGAAAACACCACCTCGRAATTTCTGCGAGATGGGATAATTTCACCTCGGTAAATGTGCGCGTTCCATTTCCCTTCGCTGCTTCTGACRGGGGAAAAAAAATTGAAGATTATTATGGTTTGTAGGGCTGAGCGTTTATTACAGAAATATTTTGCATTTTTATTGTGGTTTTCTTCAAACCTGGCCGAGGTTTTGAAACGCTGCTTTTAAAAACATCAATCTCATTTTAGGGCAGGTTATTCCAGCGTCAATTCCTTGGGGAAAACTGAAGGAAAAATCTCCTGGGGCTGCTCTGGGYGGGTTTTTAATTTTCTTTTTTGAAAAAAGCAGTGGGTGATTTGCATCTCTGGGAATGGGAGCCCATCACTGACGTCAAATTTCCTGGAGACCTCAAAAATCAAATATTTTCTCTTAAAAGGGATTTCTCCACGTGCAAATGTCGGAGTGCATTCGCATGGGGATATTTTTCAAGGTTTCAGTCCAGCTTTTAATATTTTTATTTTTGTTTTGATGTTATTATTTATAGAAAGCACAGCAGATTTTCCTTTTTAAATGGGAAAAGACATGGAATTCCCAGGAATTCCAGGGAAATCCCTTTAACCCAAAATTCCAGGGGAAATCCCTTGGGCCCAAAATTCCAGTGAAACCACTTTAAACCCAAATTCCAATGAAATCTCTTGAAACCCAAACCCAAACCCAAACAAGGAGTTCAAASAYTGCAGGGACAAATRGGAAARGACACGGAATTYCCAGGAATTCCAGGGAAATCCYTTTAAATCCAAACAAGGAATGCGAACAGTGCGGGAATTAATGGGAAAGGACATGGAATTCCCTGGAATTCCCAGGRATCGCTGATTTTCCGTGGCCAATGCCAGCTCCAGGTTTTCGTCTCCCATTTATTTGATTTAAAATCTCCGAAGGCTCCAGTTAATATTTTCCAATCCTTTATTCCTGGGGAGAAGTGCAGAATTTGACTGGAATTCATCCAAAAATCTCCATCCTTTTCTCTCAAACACCCCCGTGGGTGTTCAGGATAAGGAATATTTGAAAAGGGGAATTAGAAATGACATTTGGATCCAGGTTNGGGGGGGGGGGAGAAAGCCAAAAAAGCCAAAAATAAAGCAGCAGCATTGATTTCCTCAGTTGTACTTAAGGCCCTTTCCTTTTGTAAAATAAATAACCTGAATAAAAAATAAATAACCTGAATAAACCTGTCAGGGAAGATTAAAACCTCATTAAAAAGTGTAAACAAAAAAAATAACCGAAAAAAAAAAAAAAAAAAAAAAAAAAAAAAGAAGGAGCTTGGCTGAATTGAATAATGGCGATAATAAAATAAAATCACCAGTTGGAAGAGGGGAGAGGGGAAGCTGTTTCCTCACGCTCAGGACAGAGATTTCCCCTCAATAATTAGATAACATTTAATGAATAAATTAATAGCACAACCCAGGAAATGGGGATGGTTGATAAGGGCCATTCCAAGGCAGTTCCCAAGTTTAATCAGGGAAATTCCGCTTGGGATGCACACCAAGGGTGGGTGGGACCCACAATATTTATCCCTGCCCACCAAAAAGAGACAGAAACGTTTGAAAATCCCAATATTGATGGAAATTACTGCTTTCAGGCTGGAAATGAGGCATTTTGATTTCACTGAGGTGATCAGGATCGGAGCACATCGAAAACAACTTCATCTCCTTTGGAGAGACAAATCCTTGGAAAGACAAATCCCAGAAAAAGGAGAAATTATGTAGGGGAAGAACCTGAGGAGACTGAGAAAAGGATGGGGTTGGGTTAATGCCATGCCCGAGATCCAAATTTATGATTTCAGGGGGAAGGGGAGGGGAAAAGGAGCAGAGGGAAGAATTCAGTGAAGGAAAAGGGCAAAACAAATGAGTTTATTCCTTCCAGAGCCCAGAAATTATATTGCTTTTTTTCCCAATACATTGTATTTCTTTTTCCCAAATAAATTACCTTGCTTTTTCTCCAAATAAATTATTTTGCTTTTCTCYAAATAAATTATTTTGCTTTTYCCCCAAATAAMTTATTTTGCTTTTCYCYGAATAAATTACGCTGATTTTCCCCAAATAAACGATTTTGCTTTTTACCCAAATAAACGTGGCCTTCACTATCCAGGGAGAAATACCTGGTTTGGCTTCAATGAAGAGAGCTCATTTTAATTTATAACAAAACAGGAGATGGAGGATTGGAGTTACAGCGTTGATTTGTTCACATTTCAAACCATTTTGATACATTTAACTTTATTTTTTTGAGATTTTAGTGAGCAGACAGAGGAGGGAACTGCTGGTAATTCCAGTGAGGAGCAGTTCAGAGCTGAGTTTCTGCCCTGAAAACTCGGAATTCCCAGGGATGTTGGCAGGATTTGCCTTCCAAACTTTGCCTGGGTTGATAACAGCCAGAGTTCAGTGCTAACATTAATTTCATTATTTATTTCTCTTTCACTTCAACTCCAGAATTTTATTTTATTTTACCACTGAAATTGGGGGCTCAGATGGATCAGGCCAAGAATCCTGTTTGGTTTTCCCTCAGAACCCCCAATTCTCTCATTTTACCCCATTGTGTGCCACACGAGAGGACAAGAAAAGAAAATCTCAAACTTCCCACAAAAAATCTGATTTTCCTCTTAATATTGGCTTTTTTTTTTACTTTCCAGCCTGAGTTTCTCTTTTTGCTTCATGGCCTCAAGAAGTCACGGAGCTCTTTTCTGAAGTTTTTAGGGCTGGTAAGGATTGGGATCACGCTGGGGTGGTTTTCCTGCAGGAATTTCCCATTTCAGGGATCCAGGATTGCTCCTGCTGCAGTTTTAGTGGAGTCCCCCTGGTCCTGAAAAAAGCCCAAAGTTTCCTAAATTCTATTTTTGGGGCTGATTCTCCAATCYGTGCTTACCTTGGAATAAGGATAATATTGGAATTCTATTAATATTGTAATAATATTGTAATTCTATCAAAAAGGATAATATTGGGGGAAAAAGCCTCTGTGATTTTCCTGCAGGGATATCCCATTTAAGGGATCCAGGAATGCTCCCCCTTCATTTTCCGTGGATTCCCCCTGGTCCAAAAAGAGCCCAAATTTTCCTAAATTCTATTTTGGGCTGATTCTCCAATCTGTTCTAACCCAACTGGGCTGAGCCATTTGTGGCCACCGAAAGCCCAATCGCAGCCTCAGCAAACGGGCTGGAAACGACGCAAAAAGTGAAATAATTCAAATGGAAATAATTCAAGTGTTTGCCTTGGTGCTTAAGTCATTTATTCCCTAATTAACRATCCCGGAACAGCCTTTTCCAAACGATGGATAAATTTACCCAAGGATTGCAGGGATCAGAATTAGCAGAATTAACGGTGTTGATTAAACTCGACAAGGTTTGTGCAGGAGTGATGGGAAACCTGGCCCAGAAAGGTGGGAAAACACTGGAAAAAAATGGAGACTTTTATAGTTAAATATTCTACATTTATATCTTATATTTAAATACTCATATGTATGTATTTATAAAATATATGTATAAAATAGATTTAATTTCTATTATATTTATTTATTATATTATTATGTCAGTATAATATATTTCTATATTATATTAATAAAATATATTTATAATTTATATTCAAATATCTTACCATTTTTTGGATTGTGAAATACCTGCACAGCAACTTTTTGTTGCTTTGCATTCTCCCCCAATTAAAAAAGCACAACACAATAATTATTTTAAAGCCGTTTACTTTTAAAAGCCCCCATCGACCCAAAATCAATTAAAACCACAGGATGGGGAGTTAATTTTCCCCTCTTTTTCTGGTCTTTTGGAGTGGAGAAATCGTRGTCAGGATGAGAAATAAATTGAATTTGGGGAGAGCAAAAATTAAAATTTAATTTTAATGATCAGCTCCTCCTCGGAGCAGAGCCGGTGACACCAGAGCACCGTTCCAGGGATTTTATCTTTGGTCCTGTTCAAGTTAATTTTGACAGATGTGGAGGACAAATCCTCTCCTGAGCCGCCTCGGTGAGAGCTCCAAATCCCAGGTTTGATGTTTGTATTAATTTCTGCGCGTTAACATCAGACTCTGGCAAGCACAAATATTTCCCCCATAAAAAATTCAGCGTTCCCCTGTTAAATATTTCACAGCCACCATAAACTTTTATCAGTCACTTTAATTGACAGGCTCCTGTTTTGTTTTGAATAATTAAATCTTTCTGTCTTCATAAAAAAAAACCCAAACAAAAAAACAAACAAAAAAAGAAAAAGCCCTCCAAATTTGTGAATATTCTGTGTTTTGTCCCTCAGCAGAACTCAGTTCTGGGTTCTTTTTTTTTTTTTTGCCTCATGGCCTCGAGGAAAAAACCTCACAGAGCACTTTCTTGAAGTTTTTGGGTCCAGCAAGGACTGGGATCACCCCGGGGTGCTTTTCCTGCAGGAAAATGTTTTTTCCCACTTCAAACCAGGGATCCAGGAGAGTTCCTGCAGTTTTTTGGTCCTGAGAAAGCCTAAAGTTTCCTAAATTATATTTTAGGGCTGATTCTCCAATCTGTGCTTGCTTTGGAATAAGGAGAATATCAGAATTCTATTAATAAGAATAATATTGAGAGGAAATTTCTCTTCCCAGAATAAAAAGAGAAACCTTGGGTTTGGATAAATAGGAAGCAGCAGCTCAGGGAGACGCTGTGGGATGACAGAATTCTGGGGCAAAAATAATTCAATTATTTGGGTTATTCCTGTTTCACAACACCCACAATGTTATTTTTGGGTTCATTTTTTAACTCGGGCCCTCTCTTTATTTCCTGCAGAGTCAGAGTCGCTCAGGAGATGTTTGGATTTCCTTCTTCMCTTTTTTCCTTTCCTTCCTGCTCCGGCTCTTGGGTTGATTCTGTTCCTGCGCTGAGTGGAGAAAAACCCTGACTCGAGGAGAGTTTTGTCATTGAGTGAAAAATAACCCAGAATTTCAAAAATGATCAGCAGAGCACTGGGGTGGGATCCTGAGGAGAAAAGAGATCCTTCTCCCTGTTGTGACCTTCCCTCCCCTGCTCCAAACCCCATCATCCCAAAAACCAGGACAGAAATAACAGGAATTGGAAAAAAAAACCTATCCCTCCTCTTGTCCAAACCCCATCATCCCCAAAAATGAGGACAGAAATAACAGGAATTGGGAAAGAAAATGTTCCCTCCTCTCCTCAAAGCTCCATCATCCCCAAAAATGAGGGCAGAAATCCAGGAATTGCGAAATTCTGTAACAGTGACATCAATATCAATATCAATATCAATATCAATATCAATATCAATATCATTAATATCATTAATATCATTAATATCATTAATATCATTAGTACCATTAATACCATTAATATCATTCTATAATTGTTGATGTTATTAATATAATTATTATTGTTGTTGTTAAAATAATAATTGTAAAAATAACAATAACAATGATAACAATATAAAATAAAATAAAATAAAAATAGAAATAAAAATAAAAAAATAACAATAACAATGGTAATAATAATAATAATAATAATAATAGTAATAATCAACTCTCCTGTACCTTGCACCTACACTTTTAACGACATTACTAATGAGATAAATTCATAAATAAAGTTCCATTTTTGTCCCACTCCTGACTGCATCAAATCCTTGAATTAAAGAAAAACAACCCAAGATTTTGGCAAACACAGAACAACGAGCGATCCCCGCCTGGAAAATCTCCTTTAAAGAGTTTTTCAGACCCTTGCAGAGGTGAAGGAGCCGAGCAGACACAATCGAGGTTTTATTGCTGATGCCGAGAGCGAATGCGTCCTCCAGGAATTTGCGCCATCTCTTTCTAAACCCTTTTATTTATTTGAAAATTGCCGAACAGTGATTTCCGTGCACGGCTCAGATCTTCCCAAGGTTGCATCACAAATGGTGGAAATGATCTGGTTTATGGTCTTTGGAGGTTTGGGATTCAAATCTCAGGGATTTTTTGGTTGTTTTTATTTTTGAATTCGTGAGGACGGAGCGTGGCCTCTTTTCCACCTCCCTTTTCAAAGAAAATGGGCTTTAATAATAAATTATATCCATTGAATAATAATAAAAAAGCTGGAATGGTGATGGAATCACAGGAGATTTGGGAATGCTGAAGRAGAAGAAAGGGGAAAAATTGTTATAAAATCCCTCCTATGAAATTTTCTCTGTAAATCACAGCACCAAAATCACCCTCCACGTCCTCAAAATTCCCCTAATGGTGGCAGCTCCATCTTGTGCCCCCTTTTCTGTGCCCATGGTAAATATTTGTGTTTTAATCCAGGATCTAACGCTCTGAAATCCAAATTTTTCCGTGGTTATTTTTGTCAGCCACACTGGGAAGTTTTTGGAAGTTTGGTCTCCAGTTTCTCTCGTTCCAGGAGGAGAATGATGAATTCTGGGGAGTGATGAAAAGCTCAG
>NW_026623972.1:240509-251244 GCF_030028575.1 Malurus melanocephalus | reverse complement strand
GGTGACACGAGCAGCCCTGGTGCACAAATGAACCCAGAGCTGCCCAGGGCTGGTGTGTGAGCCTGGCACTGCCAAGGGCTGGCTCTGGCTGCAGCACTTCACAGCCCTGCGAGGGATTCCTGAAATCCATCACTGCTCTGCAATACCAACTAACAGGGTTTTGGATCAAAACCAGGCAAAGAACTACACTGCAGAGGAACCATTAATGAATACCTACCAATGTACAAATCATTCTACTGGCTTCTCTGAAGAGAAGAACTGAAACAGTGTGATCTAGAATAAAACAGCAAAAACATTCAATGTTCATCAGAGCGGAAAACTGCAATGGATTCACTCCTAAAGCAAACAAACACATTTCCTGATTACAAAGTACAATTAATTAAATGATAAAATTACTCTAGCTTTCAGGGATATGCACTCTAGTTATCTCCATGTGTTGCCAGAGCAACAAGCCTGTGACACAAGACAGAAAACTTTTAACCAGGAAAGGTGACAGACAGTACACACAGAGCTCTCCATGACTGGGAACACCTTGTGCCTGAACACAGCTCAGAAAATCCATAACCCAAGTGGTCAGGCTAACTTTTACCTGCTTCTTCATCTGTATAGTGTTCAAAAATAAACCAAATCCAAACAGTTTCATTTGCTGCCCAACATCTGTGGTAATCCAAGGCAGTTCTCCAGGTGTGAATTATAGCAGATAGGGACACTCAGACGTGGAGGAGACTGCACCGTGTTGTCCTATCCGAATCACAGGTACCACCAAAGCCACTTTGCTCCCAATCTGGAAACTCATCAGCGTCCCTGCCAAAGGCCCCGTTGCCTCATTCGATCTGTCTTTATGATAAGGAAGCCCAACCCCTTGTTTAAGACTACAAGTTAACTTCAAATATAAATGTTAGGCTCCTAAGTAACTTCAGGGAAAATTACCCTCAGCTTTTCTTCGGACTGAAAGGGGAGTGACTTCTGAGTGACATAAAGCAGAGCAGCCCCGGGCTGAGCATGCCAGGGCACGGGATTGATCTCTCTGTATGGGGCATTCACTGAACACTGGACCCAGTGATCCCATTGGGTCCCACTGTCACCCCGTGACCCGACTGCTCTCATGCACCTCTGACCCACTGTACACCCCAGCACCTCCTCCATCCCAGAGACCAGGAGGGATCTTTCTCTGCTGCAAGTCCCATTTTTCAGTGGCCGAGTCCTTATTTGCAGGGCACTTTGCTGCAAACACTGGAGTAAATCCAGGTGTTTGTGAATGAATGTCCCTGGTATAAAACATTTGTTTACTCCATATACACAAAATTATAATGGCTGGCAGAGGCAAAAGCCCCAGGCCAACATATAATCTCCCTGTCAGAGTGGCCTTATGCACACTCTGATACTCTCAAACACATTTTAACCACGTCAGAGGATGCTATGTAGTGCATCCCCATCTGCACAAGCAAAAGCTTCTGCAAATGCCATCCCAGGTGATGTCTGCTGAAGGGAACAAGGTTCCTGAATAGCAGTGGGTTGAAGTATACATAAACAGGGAAGGTGCTTTGAAGAGCTGTCTCTTGCATAAAAAATATTGTTCCAGTACCTCTTGGCTTTCCCTCACTACTATTTGAGTTGTGTTTATGCTTTGAAAATCTCCTCCACAGAACAAGCTGCAGCACTATTAGAGTGCGCAAGCAAATAAAAACAGGTTAAACTTTTCCACTGCTACCACCAGGATAAAAGACATAATTAGCCAGCACACAGCAAAGAGGGAGTCAAAGCAGGCAAGTCAACACAAACCACACCAGGAATTCTGCCTTGTGGCTTGGGCAGTCCCTCAAGGACTAAGTGCACATCCTACACAGTGGTGTTTGACTGGGAGCCAGGTCTCAGCTCTTAGGCACCAAATTTCTGTTGCCATCTTAAACTATCCTGTTTCTTCAAATTTAAAATATTGCAAATTTTTTTTCCATTTAAGTCTGATTTAGATGGCAAAATGAGAAATTATACCTCCTTGTTGAAAATGCCAAACATTTCGTTCATGAAGATACTCAGTAAAGACACTATCAATTTTACATTTAAAAATCTGTTTTTTTCTTTGGGGCAGTACACTAAATATTTGCAAGTGTAATGATTATTTCCAGAAATAAATGTATCTGCTACTTGTGGCAAACCAGGAATTTTGTTCTAACTACTGCAATGTCAATTTTTGAACTCATCTCCCAAAATCATGCTGAGGCCTTTTTGGTGAGCCCACAGAGCAGAGTTTAGATGTGGGAGAGGTCACTCCATGTTGGTTATAAGTACTGCTGTTTTAGACACTATTCTTCTCTAGTTTGCCTGAAAGAGTTAAGTTGCACAGGAACTGTGCAGGAGTTCTGGTTTCACAGGCACATGAACGTACTGCTCAGCTTAAGGCAAAAGTTCTGCCTGCAGCACACCTTGACAGCAGACAATTTCCTGACATTTGATTATATTTGATGATGTATTACATATACAGTCAGTATTTATCCCTAGTTAAAGCAAACACTCCCACTAACATTGGATAGAAAATCCCAGCAGTCCCTCATACACATTTCTGTAACTAACCCTTACCACCTTATTTTGTACCATTTCCCACTTTGGTGTAACAACACAACGACACCGAAAGCTGAGTCCTGCTGCTAAGTTTTACAAAAGGAATATCTTTAAAGGCCAAGTCAGACATTGTGAGGGCAAGCAAAGCCCAAGGATGGAGCAGGGATTGCACACCCTTGCAGGGCTCATTCCTGCTGCAGTTCTCACTGTTCTGCATGAATTCAGCTCCAGGATGGGGGCTATGGAGGCTGGCCCAAAGCACCACAGCTCCTCAGCCCTTTGCAGGACAGAGATGTACCCGGGAACTCCTCAGCAGGCTGAGCTGAAGCACATCCCAATAAACTCAGAGCCTCCCAACAGCTTCCCCCAGCAAGGCGCCAGACACACCTGCCAGCTCCCTCTGGCACAGGCACTGCCAGAGCAACCCTCTGCTTAGGAGAGCAAATCCTCTGGAAACATTAATGGTTAAGAAGGAAACAATTAATACAGCAGGAAGAGAAAAGCAAGTTGTAATTGAGAAGCTAACCTGTAAATCCGTATTTATATATAGATACATAAAAAATGAGCTCAGATTTTTAACAAATAGCCTAAAACGCATGTGGCAATTTAATTTAAAACATATTTGCCAATTCTGGGCCCCAAATTTCAGTGCTATCTGACATTTGATGCCTTTGATTGTACAAAGCTGCTTCCAGAGCATTCCAGAAGATAATTTGGCCAAACTGTGGAGGGAAGTTTCTAGGAACTCTTTCTGGAGCATTGTTTGGTCATCAGCACTCAGCTGTTCTTTAAAAATATGCAATACAGGGAAAAGCAAGTTAAATAGACTCTGCAACATAACTTAAAAAAATTGAATTGAGTGTGACAGTATCAAAATATTCCATGCATCGATTTGATAGAAAGCTGACCCCTGGTTTTCCCAATATGCTTAAAGAGTTTATTTGGATAAGAATGCAGACTGATAAATGGAAATGAGGCAACACAACTTGACTGACAAAGAATTAAATGTTTTTTTTATATGGATCCAAGAGATTTTAACTACACAATTTGCTATTGAAACATGATCTAGCTAATCTAGTCAGTGGTTTTGTTTAATAAAAAACTTATTGCAAATTTTAAAGTTTGTTTCTTGTCATATAATTCTGTTTTGTTTGAACAGGAGAAATAGTGACTGCTCTTAGGAAAAGGCTCTTGTCTGTTCAGGCAATAAAGGCTGCAAACCTCACAAAGAGGAATCCAGACTGTGTAGGAAACACGTGTGTGGGTTGTGAATCCTGGACAGGAAGGGTCCCAAGCTCCAGGCCATGCAGCCCCAGCTGTGCCACGGTCTGACCCAGCCCTGGGGTGGAGCTGAAGCCCAACCAGAGCCCAGCCAAGCAAGGGCAGTGCCATGTGCTGGATGGACAGATGGACAGATGGACAGATGGACAAGTGACTGCTGCTGCTGCCTGAGGCAGCTCCGTGGTGCTGCCACTGCTCCAGCTTCCGCAGCTGAACTGTGCACTGTGGAAAACGCTGACACCAAAAATGTACTTCTGGGCCTTGCTTCCCACTCCTTTAGGGGGTTCTTCACATTTTGAATCAAACAAACAAATTAAACACACCATGGAGAGCTGTCCAGTAATAAACTGGGATTTAAATTCAAATCTCTCTTACCTGAAATATTCTCAAAGGGCACAGGTGATCCATGCCATCTCATACCTCTAAAAGCTCACTAATGGCAGCTGCATTTTTGCTGAGGTAGACTTCCAATCTAGCTCATTCTCAAAAGAGGATGGTCAGTATTCTCTGAATGCAGCAGATGCCAAGTAAGATACAGAACTGTGCTGTGCTACTAATTCTCCTAAGTCATCCCCATTTCTCAGCCCTCCAAGTACCCCCACGAGTGCTACAGGGCAATGGTGCAAGGTTGCACGGCCTCACTGTGGGATTTTATGGGATACAAAGCAATTACATTTTCAGATTTCATGGCAAGAAGAGTAACTTGACAGCCAAACCCTCCAAACAAAATGTGAGCCAGCAGCACAGGCTGATGATACATCCACTATGATTCGCTATGTTAATTCAAAAACTTGAAGCATGGAGTCCATATTCATTGACCAGGGAAGACTGGAAACTATAGTCAAATTTTATAAAAGCCAGGGTCCAAAGAAAGGCTTTGGCAATTTATTGGGTTTTTTTTTAAATAAATCCAATAAGGTGGAATATATTGATTTTATGCAGAATATTATTTTTAAGTGTTTCTAACCACAAGCTTCAAGGAATCTGGCTAAGTCATGAACTTAACCTGAGCAGTCAGTTCAAGCTCAAAGGAATGCAAGCTGCAAAAAATGATACTGAGGTTTGAGTCCCTGCAAATGGGCAATAACTGCTAATTACAAACAGATTACTGTTTCATGAGAAATGCATTCTCTTCTCATGATTAGGAAACTTCAATCTCTACAGCCATTTGGCTCTTTCAAGCTTGTACCTAATCCTGAATAGCTAAAACACATAACCAAAAATTTAGTTCTTCAAAATCAGAATAATTTTGAAGAAGCCATCTTATTGCTTCCCATGGTTTTATTCTGTTAAGAAATGTGGTATGAATTTGGATAAATATGTAACTGTTAGTTTGGTGAAAAGATTGTATTGCTTGTCCCAGTAAACCACATGGGCAGTAGCACAGGATCAGCCAGGCCAGTATCCAGGTCAGCTGGAACATTTAAATGAGCACCAGATGACCCCTCCATGGCAGATCACTGTCCCATCAGCCCATGTCTGTTTGTACACACAGGTATTTCCTGTAGGCAGCTTCATGCACTCACCCACAGACATCAGGTGTGATCGAGCTGACAGCAGCTCTGAGTAAACAGAATGATTTAAATCTTGCAACCCATTTTCCTATTGCAACCTTATACAGAGAACATAAATCATTAAACCCAAGACTCAGCTGGGAGGAACACAGGAAAGGACTGCCTATGGGTTCCCACCTAACTGTAAGAAACACTATGTGAAAAGAACAAAAAGCTGGTTATTTCCCTGAGCTCACAGTTAAATGTCAATGGATGTATCTGACTCCAGACCAAGGACCTCAGACTGCAGTCTGGTATTAGTATGGAAAAAACAGATGAAACACTCAATGTCCTATCCAGGCAGCCTGGAGGAGAATAAAATACATCAGAAGAATCACCCCTGTTAGGGAAAATCAGGTTTTACCTGTCCACCTGTGGGTACTCAGGGCTTTCCTGGCCACACCTGCTCATTCAGGACCGACCTACAAACTACAGAGCCCACTGTTCCAAATACAAAAGACAAATAAACTTTCCCAAGCTGTGGTACTGCAATTGTCATTGACAGCTTGACATATCAATATTTCAGGAAGAATAAATGACTTTCATATCCAGGGGTTTGGCTTTCTTGGTTTGGTTTGTTTGTTTGTGTGATTTTTTTTTTTTTTCATTGTTCATTACTGGAAACTTTGAGAAGATGCTACATTTAACACCTGAAGCTGCTTAAAATATTTGGAAATATTTTAATGAAGTCTTTTGAGAGATCACCTAATATAACTTTAAAACAAATTTTACTATTATTATAAATATTTTCTCTTCATCCCTTGCCAGAGGAAAACTATAAATCTTGTCTCAGCTGAATGAACACCATTTATCATATTCATTTTCTTGTCAATACAATTATGAAAAGCCTTTGGCCTTTTTCCAAGGAGCCTGATTTGCTGGAGAAACTCAATTAGTATAAGCAAGCCTGCTACAAACCAGCCCCATTTGGCAACCCAGCGCAGCCTCAGAGTACCTGGCGAGGCACCTCTAAACCCTGAGCCTAATAACTCAATCCTGATGCTAAAATACAACAGCGGCGCCCCTTCCTTCCCTCTCTCCTCCCTGGACCAAAAGGACTTCAAAGAAATTATTTCTGCTCATTTTTGCCATCTACTGGACAAAGATTAAATTCTAAACACTGTGATCAGTAAGAGATTACCCAGGCAAATTTGTTTCTTATGGACAGGTCTTAGAGCCAAAATATTTCCTACAATCACTTGATAAGTTTGTCAAGACATTCTTCTAACAATGATTTATAAGCCACGATTTCTGATAGTATTCAATACAGAATAAATATAATCTCATATTAAAAGTTTAGTCTTCTATCTCTTGCCTCTTTGTATTGTTTATTTATTGAACAAATGTAAGTAAACAGATTTATTTTGGCTAATCTGTATTTTCCGTTTTCAATATTGAAATATTAGGGCTTCAAATAGAATAAAATCTCTTTGTAAACCAGTTTTTTGCTATTAAACCCATTTCCTGGTTATACATTTGAAACTAAAAAAAAGGAGAAAAGTGTTAATTAAAGGATATTTAAACTTCATACAATAAAATTGGCACCTGACCCTCCTGTTTCCCATTTACCTTTCTGTAATTGTGAATTGTGATAATAGCAACTCACTCTGTTGTAATGCTTGGGATCAATACCTGAAAGCAGCTGGACTTGTCTGAATGAGGAGAGAAATCCACTAAGCAGAAACATAAACTTATGCTTAAGCATTTTGAACCTGTGCAAGGGAGAAGAAACTGAGAAGGCCTGAGCTTTGAATTCCACACAAAACATTTCCATGTATTTTTATTGAGAATAAGGAATACTGAAATCCAAAAGCTGGATGCCGTTGTCATTTATTTGAAATGAACTTAATCCACAAAGGATTAAGGAATAAATTAATTTTTAAAAAATCAGGAAAGGGTCCTGGAGGTTATATATCCTGGATCCTTCTGTAAAAAAAAAACCACCTCCATGGATGCATCCATTTCTTCCAAGAGGAGCGGAGGTAGGACTCTGTTACTCCTCCCACAGCTGGAGATCTGCAGTTCTGTTCAGGAGCAAAGCACTCATGGTACACAAGAAAACAAAGTAAAACCAATTTGCAATGGAAGCAGCACTGATCTGCTTTTACACATCTTCCTGATTTTATTAAGTTTTAGGGTAACACAAGCACAAACAGTACTAACGAAGTTAAATGTACCCAGTGGTGCCCACTAGAAAATGAGATGCTAATTCACAGTCTGGCTGCAGGAGTTGGGTGGTTTGTTGTTGTTGTGTTTTTTTTTCTCCTCCAGTCCTCCAAACCTGAAAATAAGGAATGATTTCCACTGATTTTAGGAAAAATAAAGATTACACTATTTGTTTTGCTCTTGCTACTGAGCCTGCACAGACAAAATCACTGCAGGCTTCCAAAGGTCTTAAATAGGGGTTTTCTGAATGGTCGTCAGGATCCTGAGGATGGCACTCAGATCATCAGGGGCTCTTGTACAGCCTGTCAGTCCTGAAAGAATAATTTCCTACTTGCAATTAGATATTGATGCATTTGTCTTCGTTAACCAAGAAGATTATTAGTGAAGAGTAAAGCTTCACAAGCAACGTCATATAAAAATATTTTAAAAAGCTTTATTTCTTGTAAATCATGTAATTGTCTTTGAATGTTATTCTTTCTGTCCATAAAACAAACAAATAATTTTCATAGCTTCGTGATGTCTAAATTATAAACCAAATATTTTCATAATCCCTCACTATGTATTTCAGCAATTTATTACCAGCATGACTGTGTGCCTGTGCTGCTGTATTTATAAAAACACAAAACATTTCTCTGCAGAGTTAAGAAAATACCCAGGGGCATTATTGCATGTGTTAGTTTAAAAATATATACAACACTTAAACCAGAGTTCATTATCATTACTTATTAAAGAAAAATACAATGTAAAGATTTTGATTTTGTTTGCAGAAACCCATTTTCTTCTGGATCAAGACAACTGCAGGTGTTGTGATATTAATAGAGTTGACATAAATAGAAAGTAACTGACTAAATTAAAGACAGGATTCATACCAGAGAAAGAAATCTCCCCGGACAGCACTTGGATAGTATTTTTTAAGCACTTTTCATGTTAAACCAAATGTAGGTACATTGTGTTTGGAATTAAAGACACGGGTTGTGTTTTTTTTTTTTTTCCTTCTTCTTTTTATGAAAACATGAGGGATTTACAAAGGGAAGAAACCCACTTGGATATGTTTTCTAGATTAGCGCTGTGACACAACAAAAAAGTGACCTCTGCATGGTCCTCCCTGCTGAACTGCGCGTTTGCCATTGTGCTGTAATTTCAGCGGGTGACACAGGGGCGATTTCGCTCTGTTCGCCCTTCCCCGCTGCGCCCCGCGGTGACGGCGCCCGCGGGAGAGATGCGGGGCCGGTGCGGGGCGGGAGTGATGCGGGAGCGATGCGGGGCGGGAGAGATGCGGGGCCGGTGCGGGATCGGTGCGGGGCCGGTGCAGGGTGGGAGAGATGCAGGGCCGGTGCGGGAGCGATGTGGGGCCGGTGCGGTGCCGATGCGGGAGAGATGCGGGGCCGGGTGCGATGTGGAGCCGATGCGGGGCCGGTGCGGGGCGGGAGCGATGCGGGGCCGGTGCGGGAGCGATGCGGAGCCGATGAGGTGCGGGGCCGGTGCGGGAGCGATGCGGGGCGGGAGAGATGCGGGAGCGATGCAGGAGCGATGCGAGGCAGCGCCAGCATCAGCCCCAGCGCGGCTTTGTGTTCGCAGCGCCCGGCCGGCGAGAACAGCCTCCCTAATTGATTTTCACGTTAGCACCGAGCAGATGGAGTAATAATCAGCCAATAATGAGCACATAGCTGATTTTGATTCATTAGTTTAAATGTCTTGCTCAAACCTTTTATTTATTTTTTTTTTTTTCAGAAGAAACAGGAATATCCTTGGATAAAAAACATTTCCACAAGTTTTCTAGTGCTAACATTAGGAAAATGCTTAGGAAATGCTTTGGATTTTTCGATATGCTCTCATAATGAATAATGCAAATTAAAACATAATATATGAATACTGTGCATTAATGTTGAAAGTGTTTCCTGTATTAATATATTTAAAGTGATAGTAACAACAAAACGTTAATTTAAGCTTGTAATATTTTGAATGGTTTAAGACTAACTGATGCTCATAACAAGCTACAATTAAGGCTGCACTGAGGCTCTCATTGTACTGTTATTTTAACAAATCTTCTGTTGTTTTGGATATTTAACAAATCTTTTGTTGTTTTGTTGGATATTTTAGAAGTAGTTTTCCAAGTTAAGTTTTTCTCAAAAAATAACTTTTAAGTTTAGAGGAAACTATGCAAATCTCTGCCTGTGTTAAAATTAGTTCTGAGATGATTTTTTTCCCCTTTGATGATTAAAGTGTGGTTTCAGAATTGTTCCTGCTCCAATGCAAACACTGTGTGCATAGATAATTAGCCCCTACTAAGAGGACGTTTTCAGGATAATTAATAGACATCAGTAAGAAACACCAGTGAATGAAAAATATTTTAACAACGTAAACAAACTTCTCAATTTACTCAGATGTAAGTATTCTTTTTGATGTTGCAGGTGGGATTTGTACTTCTTTTCTTTTTTACAAAAAAAAGGCCACAATTCTGCAGTGTCTGGGCAAAAAATAATCATAGAACCATGGCAAAAAAATCCAGTAAGGAGTTCTGTCTTTAAACCCAGAGTTTTCAGCAATGTACCATTTGGTGCTAATACTGCAATATTTACAGTGTTTAGAAATAGAAAAGACAAGATTCACATACTCATTTTAATTTATCACATAAAGAACAAATTACGTTTGATGCCTTGTTAAACTGCTCTATGTGAGGTTAGATCAGGACTAATTTCCACTTTTCAAACACAGACCCATCAGTCTGGCTCACTTATGTGTCACACACATGGATTTATCCCTGGACAAACTGTAGTGAGGTTGCTGGGAATATTTTAATATTTGCATTTCCTTTCTGTTGTGCATTGAAATGGCCTGAACTTGCAGAGATGCTCCGAGGTCTCAACTCTCATTAACTTTAATGGGACTCTGAAATCACTAGAGAGGAAGTGTTCAATACTGAGAAGATGCAATATAAAATTGTAACTTTATACTCATCTGTATTTTCATACTTGGTGTGCTGCTTTGTCTTCACAGAAAAGAACTGTTTAGCAGACAAAGTGGCCAAAACATAAAGAATTAAAAGAACTTGGCAGCAATACTTTATACCTCTCTCTGAAGGCAGACAGAGATGCAGCAATAGATCCAAGAGAGGGGAAATATTCCACACTGATTTTGGTTCCCTTGCCCATTCCAGATACAAAAAAAGGAGATAA
>NW_026623972.1:198009-235509 GCF_030028575.1 Malurus melanocephalus | reverse complement strand
GAATATTCACATAAGAAAGTCAAGATTCAACAGTTAAAAAATGGTAATTTAAAATTGTAATAATAAATTAAAACCTTTCACAGGTGCAGTTTGAGTATGATATTTACACTGCAATTTTTATGTCCATGTACCATTTTTTCTCCCTCCTACCTATTTGGTATAAAGAATAAAGCTGGCCTGGAAACGAACTTGCACTGTGTTGGGATTATTCATGTGACACTTGTCTCATTTGTTTYAGAAGGTATGAGTTTGGGAGGGGCAGTATGCTGTGAGGAGGGAAAAAGAGRTTGAGAGCTGAAAGATATCCTGGAATCTGGACTGATTTTGTTTTGTCMTGATCATGAACAAGGAACTTGAAGAACTTTAGAAATGGCAATTTCATGAGGATCAGCCCTCACCTCATCTTCAGGCCTTGATGAGGGCAGCCTGTTCCTCCCACACTCATTCCCCTTGAGCCTAATTCAAGAGCAGGAATTCAATTTATGTTCTTTAATGGGATCTTTGCTATAGGGCTTCTGTCCCTCCTCTCTTCATGGGCAAACTCTGGSACACTAAGTGAAGTTAGGAGGAGTCTTGTGTGTTAAACTGGTTGTGCAAAGTTAGTGTAAGCTTTATGGTTTGGTTTCCACACTTCATAGCCCATCTGTAAAACTGGTCTAATTCCCCCTTATCTTTAGGGATATTGCCAAGACCAAATCACTCATCCCAGTGCAACAGTAAGAATGTCAGGAAAAGCCAAAAAGAAAAAATGCTAGGAGAGCAGTCACTGGGGACTGACAAATTCAGACAATACCCTGGGAAAAAAAATCATAGTACAGAGTAGCTTTCCTTGAAGCTAGGATCACACATCTGAACTGAAAAAGTCAAATATCCTCTGAGACAAATAATTGTGATCCTGAAAATGTTAGTATTTACAATTGCAGTGGCAATCCCAACTCTGCCATTTCCTCAGTCCTGAATACCCAGCTTTGTAACCTGAACTGCTCTCTGCTAATCCAGGGCTTTCCAGATTTTTTAAAAGAAAATGAAACACATTCAGTAACTTCCTGCTACTCACTGCTCAGCTCAGTTAYGGAGCCTTCAAAGTACAATTTTTGCTCAAGGACTTCCCTAAACCAGTGAAAGGTCTGCCCAAATCTGGGACCTGCATCCTGCACCTGCAGCAGAGAGGGGTGAGACAGGCTTTGTGCTGGATTTCAAAGCTGCTGCTGGCACCAAAGGGTCTGGTGGGTTTTGRGAAAATCCAACCCTCTCCATCTTTGCCTGTCTCCTCTGCCATCTCTCTGCTCCTTTCAGCTGGAGTCAGTATCTTCATGTGGCATTTGTGGCCCCTGTGTCTCCTTCCAATCCAGCTGTTTGTCTCCATCTCCTCCCTCTGCCAATCCAATTCCTCTGGCACTTCCAATACATCATTAATTTGCTGTGCTCCCCTTCCTTTGCTCSACCAGCATCAGCTTCCTCTTGCCCTCTTAGGAGCTAAACTCTTCCTATAGGCATTGAATTTCCTGATGCTTTTCTCCCTTTAATTGCTTACCAGATTTTCCTCAGAGAAAAAAAAAAATAAATAAAAGAGGCCAAATCACTCAGAAAGAGTCCCATGATGGTCAGTGTACTGATAACAGGAGTCAGCTGGATCCTGTCCTGTGCGGATTTAGAGCTCTGCTGCCATTTACAGAGCTCTCAGGAGAAACTGGAATTACTCCAAGATAGGAAAAGTCACACCCTATTGATGCCTTAGGATTTTTAGTTTCTACATTTCAAGCTTCTGCATTGTTATAGTTCGTTATTATAGCACTAAAAACTACTGTTCTCCAATAATTACACAAAACAATTCCTCCCTGAGCCTGAATCCAAGGACACCTCGCTGCCTCAGAGCCCCAAAATATGGAAACAACAGCAAGTTGTGGGGGAGCAAGTTTGGGGTGGTTGACATCATCACCTGAAAATATCATTGTGGAAATGAGGCCCAATATGTTAGTAAGACAGAACTTATAAAAGGTGAAGATCTCGTGACTCAGTGTCCATTTTGGAGGAGGCTTTTACCTGCCCTAATGCACCAGCAAGCCTGGATTAAAATTGTCTGTTCTCATTCTCTTAAATTTGCCTGGCTTCTGTTTCAGGTGAGTCTGGTTTTTAGGCAGCAGTATCTCTCCCGGAGCCCTGCATACTACTGGAGAACACTCTCCCTAAAGATACTGTGCACACATCCAAATTCAAGGTGAACCCTTCCTGAGGCAGAAACTCAAGCATACTTTATCAAAAAGTTAAAAAGATTAAGGAACTACCAGAATGTCCAACGTTGATTGTAACCAACACTTCAATGACAAATCAGCTATTTCTGGAAACCAGGTAAGGGAAAATTTCATGTGCTAGGTTTGTTTTATATTTCAGGGTAGGCAGTGAATGAAGATTATACAATCAGAATCCTCTATGGTATTACTCTTTTAATAAAATAATGTGTAAGTTTAAGAAAAGCAACACAAATTACTCCTAAACATTTCTTTTACACTCTTGAACAAGTCACATCCCATCACCTGAACAGCACAGTATTAATAAGGAAAGGTAAAACTCTCATAATAAACCTCCCATGGTAACTTGTTCATTTTCTACAATTCAAGCTACAATCCGGATGCCCTTTGCAAGGAAAGAAAAGCCTCCCTGGTAAGCTGTGGTGGAGCTGTGTGCAGCTGACAGCAGGAATGTTTTAGACCTGACTCCCATGGGGAGCTTTGGCCCTGAGCAGACACTGGCAAACCATGCTCAAGAGCCCCTGAAGGTATTTCCTACAGCTTAGACCTACCTTTTTTGGTAGTGCAGAAAATTAAGTGACTAAAATTTATTCATTTTAGTAAAAACTTTTATTTAAATGTAACATTYATCAGTGTTGTTCTATTACTATTGGTTACTATATACTTAACACAAAATATCTTGGACTGAGAAGCTTGGACGAAATGATGCAATTCTAAACACCACAAAAATATTAAAAATACAACCTGGGACACAYGAGGAATTCAAAGTCTTATTATATTAATAAGAGGCTGAAGTAACTCAGCACAAACCAAAGTGCATTTTGAAGCAAATACCAGTATCACAGAGTCACACAGTCACAGAYTGGTTTGCAGGGGGTGGGGCGGGTTGGGGGGGACCTTAAAGACCAACTTGYCCCACACCCCTGCCAYGGGCAGGGACACCTTCCCTAGACCAAGCTGCTCCAAGCCCCATCTGACCTGGCTTTGAACACTTTCAGGGATGGGGCATCCATGTATTAGTGTTTTTTCCTACTAAAATTAAATTTTGCTAGTCACAGCAATACATATAGTTTAAAATGCAAATATTCTCAATTTACTATATTCAATTAATCTCCAAAAATGTTTCTATATCAATTAGTTAAACAACTCCCACCAATAAAACTTCATCTTAATTTTGTTTCCACATAAATTATTTATAATTCATATAAAAGAATTTTATATGAAGCTCTTATTTAATTAAAAAAAACAAACCAACAAACCCAGAACAAAAAAAAAAGCCCAAAGAACACAACTGTACAATGCTTTTTTTGCTTTTTTGATCTGTTTTCACTGTTTGAAAGTATATTTTGACTCACAAAGCAAAAACACTGCAATCTGATGTTTGTCCAAGAATCCAGAAAGGACAGTTCACGTATATCTTATTTTAAAATTTGGTTTCTAAACCACAACTTCTATCTGCTTATCAAAACTCAGAGAATCTTTGTGTATTGGGAACTTGCATGAAAAAGCAAAGCAAAAAAAAAACCTTCTGGCAGAAGCTGGGATGTTCTAGCCTAATGGATATGCCACCTGGAAACAGAGAACACCTACTCAGGCCCTTAATGTTGTAAATCCTTCAGAGTTTATCCAAAAATCAACTCATTTTGCTTATTTCTTCCACAGAAGGCACCAAACACAGTGCTGCTGTCAACGCCATAAATCTCTGAAGGTGATAGGCAGTGATTTAAATACCAACTGTAATATAGTTACAGTACAATTAAACTGCTGCTCCATTGGTTTAACAACCCCAGGACTCTCCAAAACCACGGGAGACAGGGAGGGGTCCCAGGGACACGGGGATCCCCAGGAATCCTCAGGAATCCTCAGGAATCCCCAGGAATCCTCAGGAATCCTCAGGAATCCCCAGGAATCACCAGGAATCCCCAGGAATCCCCAGCACCACGGGAGGACACGGAGGAAGAAGCTGAATGAGCCCAGTGTGGAACAGCTTCCATCAGCTCGGGCTGGAATTCCCACTGACACCCAGAGAAGGGAAAGGCTTGTTCTGTCACACAGAGGGTGTACGAAAAGTTAAGTGTTCTACAAAATTTACTACACACTTTTTTAAAAAACGCAGTAAAGAACTTACTGTGTGRTTCTGAAGCATGAATTTCACAGCCTCTATTTTCACCAGCTTTTTCAAGAGATTATAAGTAGGAAATGTTAAAGAAAAAGCAGTCTTGCAGAATCATGGGCAGGTTGTGCAAGCTTTCAGGAATTTTAGTGAGAAAAAAATCCTAACTGCAACAACAACAAATGTATATTAAAATACTATCTGAATTTTATCTAGAAATATACATAGAGATATTCCTTAGAACATTAAAGACTGTAATCTGTTATTAATTAAAGCAATTACTTTTTGTGGCATATATTCTAGTCACAAAAGAGACACAGGAACTAAATGACTTTTATAATTAAACAGAAAGTTCCAGATAATCACAGAGTCATAGAATAAACTGAGTAGGAGGGGACCCACAAAGATTGAGTCCAACTCTCAGCCCTGCACAGAACCATCCCCAAGGGTCACACCATGTGCCCAAGAGTAATGACCAAAGGCTTCTTGTAATCTGTAAATGGTCTTTGTCCCCCAGATAAACCCATGTCATCATCATGTGAAAAAAGTGGTTTTGCAAGTGCCTGTACTGCAGCTGACTGGCACTTGGCAACAGCATTGATGCTGCCCTGAAGTCACAGCCTCAGTCAAACAGGAGATCTTCCAGACACATCAAAATGTCACTCAATTTGTTTCAGTTACAAGAGATTAAAATCCATCACATCCATACTAAGCTRTGCTAAACACTTAAGGTGGAGAAAGGAGTGGATGTTGTTTCCTCCAACTTCAGCAAGGCTTTTGATGCTGCATCCCAGAGCATCCTCCAGGTGAGCTCAGCAAGTGTGGGCTGGATGAGGGGACAGTGGGGWGGATCAAGAAGTGGCTGAAAGGCAGAGCTGAGGATTGAGATCAGCAGAGCAGGATCCAGCTGAGCCTGCAGTCAGAGGTGTTCCCCAGGGATCAGTCCTGGGTCCAGTCTTATTCCACRTGTTTATCAAGAGCCTGGAGAGGGATGGAATGGACCCTGGGTAGGTTTGCTGAGGATGAGGGGGCAGGGGCTGAGCCACCTGAAGGCCGAGCTGCCCTTCAGAGGGGCCTGGACAGACTGGAGAGAAACCAAGCAAGGATCAACAAGGGCAAGTGCACATCTTGACYTGGGGAGGAAGAGCCCCCAGGGCTRGCACAGGCTGGGGAATGRCCTCATGGAGGGCAGCTCTGAGGAGAAGGACCTGGGGACCCTGGGGGTGACATGTGGACCATGAACTGGGGGCATTGGGAAGAGTATGGTCAGCAGATCAAGGGAGGGGTYCTGCCCCTCTGCTCTGCCCAGCTGAGGCCACATCYRGAGTGCTGTGTCCGCTCTGGTTACAGTTCTGTCCTCAGGACAAGAACGACAAAGAGCAACTTGAAAGGGCCCAACAGAGGCCACAAAGATGATGAGGGCTCTGGAGCATCTCTCTYACAAGAAGAGACTGCAGGAGCTTGGCCTCGTTAGTCTGGAGAAGATTGAGAGGGCATTTCATTAATGTCCTAGGTGGGTGCCAAGAGGATGGTGCCAGGGTCTGCTCAGAACCAGGAGCGATGGCCATAAACTAAAACACGGGAAGTGCCACCTCAGCATGRGGAAGAACTTCTTTCCATGGAGGGTGGCAGAGCTCTGGAACAGCTGCCCAGGGAGAGTGTGGAGTCTTCCTCTCTGGAGACATTTCAAACCCACCTGGATGAGTTCCTGTGTCAGGAGGACCTGCTCCAGGAGACCCTGCCTTGGCAGAGGGGWTGGCTGGGATGATCTCCAGAGATCCTTCCCAAGCCTAAAGATTCTGTGATATTGATTTTGTGACACTATTTTGAGATGTGTAAGAACTGAACAGCAATTCCTTAAAAACATACAGTCTCAGAGGCATAGCTAGGCTCATACCAAGAAGTTCAGCTGAGAATTCTGGACCTTGTCTATGGGCACTTCCACAGAAACCCCAGTTTCTCCAAGTWGATAAAACAGAAACCAAATCAAGTGACTTGTGCCGTGCATGACCTGAAATTCCCTCTGCACAGCTGGCTGAGCCCAGCCTGGCCCAGCCTCCACACTGCTCCCCCCAGAGCCAGTGAAGATCTGCTGGGTGCTCTGTGCATCCACCAGTCACAGCACCTGACCCCTGGCCAAGCTCCTGGCCCTGGTGCAGCAGGATGAGCTCCAGTCCTGAGCACTGTCYGGATACCAAGGACTCAGGGAGATGCACACTGACAGAAGGAGCATATCTCCTCTSCTCGACTACCACAATTCTGCAGATCAACTCTTGTAGGGACTATACCTGATTAAATTGATTTTTTTTAAGGTTTCTTCTAAAAATACAAGAAATTATATTAAACAAAAAGTTGAGATTGCAAAAACTATATTATGGAAGCCCTTAAATSAGATGGTTCAGACTTGTTTCACAGCTCAAATTCTCTCCTCGCTGTGTAAATTATCTCCAACAGTGTGAGCACACACAGACAATTCACACACACACACAACTCAAACCTTTGGGGCTGGGTCTTGCAAAAAGAGCCATGTTGACATCTTTGAGAGCTTCTGTAGTGCTGCAAGGASTGTTTACAAACCAGGAGTGTGCCAATGGCCAAAACAATGGCTGGGATTTTCTGACTCCTGCTTCTCCTTCATTTGACATCAAATTGCTGTRTGGCATACAAAAAGTCATTTAAATTCCCCTGTCTTGGTTGTGCATCTGTAAAACAGGTATGTAAAAGGTTCTGTGATATCCCAGTGTACTGGTGCACTTTTTCAGGWACACCATAGAAAAACCCAAACTCCAGGAACGTTCCTAAGCATGGCAGGCACCAAATGAAGGAAATTACTGACGGACACAGTAGGTATTAGTCCTGCATTTTACGAAGAATATACCAAAACCAAGATTTAGCAGTTCACTGGACAGTGCTGCTGCCTGGCACTGATGAGTTCTGTGAGCAGCACCCAGGTGAGGGGTGCTGAGCACACAGAGGCTTCACAAACACCCATCACATTTACTACTGTTACTGGGGTTTCTCTGTGTGCTTGCTTCACTCTGCCATCCCTGCACATCATTGAATAAAGAGTTCAATAACTTTTATAGGAATAAACAATTTCCCTTTTCATTCTAAGTAAATTATTTTTAAACAGGTAACATTGTAAGAATAGGTTTTATAGCTGCCTCCCATTGGAAAATCTCCTCATCTAGTTTTAAGAGTTGTTTCCCTGTCAATCTATAACATCCAACATGGGATTATCTGGTTTTATATTGCAAAGCTACACAGTTGGTTTCCCCCCAATCACAAGGCAGAGCCTTTAATAACATGAGGCTAACAAAGACAGGGATTGAGAATGTTTGAGAGACTGAAAATATTTCACCCCAAGTTACCAGACAAAATAATGATAAAACTGCAGGTATTATGCTACAAAAATATACAGTGGAAAAGTTAATTATTAGAACTAAACATGTATGAGAGAGCACTATAGCTTCATAAACATAAAGGAATGACTAACATATTCCATTATGCAAATGAATTCAAAGATATTTCACAACTGATCAGCTAGGAGGGACATAATGATTTATAATTCAAATAACTGAGCTTTGAAATCAAATTGGACTAATATATTTCAAAATATGCAAACCTGGAATAATTGTGAAAACAATGTAAACCATGATTCCAACCCCAATCATTTGTTGCCTTTGTTGTTGATACCTCCTTATAGTTTTTCTTTTTTTTTCCTGTTATGTAGTACAGTTGCTGAAATTATGGTTTGCTTTTAATTTTAGATTATCTTTTAGAAAAAGATGATTACACATGTGAAAAAAGAAAAATAACAGTTTCTACAAYTGTATAAAAGCTGATTGGTGCACAGGAAAGTACTGAAATTAAATAAATTATTATTTTAACCTTTCAGGCTAGCCATAATTTAATCTATTTCACATACTGAAAATTGATCCACTGGATCTAGCATCTTAACAATACACTATTTCTTTCAAAGCAATATATACTTAATGCCTTTAAAAAAAMCCAAAACTTAATATAATGTGAAAAGGCCAAAGTTTGCAATGCCAGGAAGTAGTTATATACTACTTCATATATTTGAAATAAAAAGTACTTCAGTATTATTATTAAAAAAAACCCCTATTGGTAGAGTTTTTAATAGGAAAAAAAATACATATCCTTAAAAGCCAAAATGACCAGTGAAATTAGGTTGTACATCATTTTCTGGGAAAAAGGAAAAACAGCCTCGACAGGTGTAATTTATCATTTTTCTGATTTAATACCAAAGAAATATATTAAAATAATAAAAAGAATCCTGAAATCCTCAAAATTTGTAGTGATAAATAGCCCTCCCTGTCTTTATTGCATTATGCCTACTAACAGAAATATTGCATGGTGGATTTCGCCAGACAAGGACGATTATTTTCCAATAAAAAGTTGCATATTAAATTCCAGCACAAAAGTGGGTGTCTAATACTTTTGAAATCTTTTCTGGTTTGCCAGGGAACACAATTTTAAACTTAACTAATACAAGATCATGGTGAAGTGAAGCAGCATTAAAGCTGCCTTGGCACAACCCCACCCCTCTAAGTGGCAAAGCCACCATTCTCAGAGTTCCTGTTGGGATCATTGTAGTGGAATACATTTTGGGTRTTTATGTTTTCAGCTAATCTCTCTTTTTGCTGGTCTTTCAACACTTCACACTGCTGGTAAAGATGTGTATTTATGAGGACAGTGCTGCTTCACTTCCTGAGCACACACAGGGGTCCTAAAACCATTCTGGCAACAGTTAGCAAGCTTCTGCAAAGAAAAGCCTCACAGTTTCATCACAATGCTAATATTCAAGAGAACCTAGGTTATTAAATATCWACCTTTTCATCCTTTCTAGGACCCCATCTATTACATGAGCAGAAACCCATTCACTGCAAATACAATGTGGGTAATCCAAAAGCTATCCAGACTTTCCAGCCTTAGAAACCATTATTTACACCAACAGTGTGTCCTGACCATACTTTTGGGAGCTCCCTTGGGAAYACATGCCTTTGCAAGCCTCCAGAAGACAATCTGAAATGGTGAATGCACACACAGGAGTAACCAGGCAAGCACTCCAGTCAGGTGTCCCATGTTACATTTCACTGTGATTCTGAAGGTGTTTTGAATCCTACAGAAGCAATAAGCACCCAGCAGAAMGGAGGAGAGAGCTCATTAGTCCCTTCATAAATCTTGTTAATGAAATAGATGTCTCTCATTCTGTTTTTGTCAAATTCCTTTATACTGTTTCAAGTCCTTTCCAGTCTGATTTCTAGGATGCCATGAGAAAATAAACACATGCATGTTTAAAATATCAAGTTAGCTGCTTAATGGTATTTCAAGTCAGCATATAGAAGTACACCTTGTATGGTTTTCATTAAACCAAATTCACTTATGGCATGTGAAAACCCACACTCATCTTTCAACCCAAGGAAATATATTAAAATWATTCTTACAGTATTAGTGTTCCATGGAGAAATAAAATGATACCAATTGTCACATTCCAGGTGCCTTCCCCTCTGTTTGTGTAACAACCTCCTGCAGAAAATAACTGAAAAGTTGGTTTTATTTTAAAACAGTGAAGGATTTCAATGTTGAACGCTTTCACGAGCCCTGGTGGTTTATTATCTGTCATATACCTTTAAATATTGTGTCATATCAAACACTGCTACTAGGGGGTTTTTGCAATCTTCTTGCTTGACTAACTGAAAATTCCTGGAACAAACAATCTTGTTCAGTTTATGGTAAGTGCATAATTATTAGAATAGGATACAAAAGGTTTRCAACAGATAGCAAGTTAGCATCCACGACTGGGTAAGAATTTCACAAAAATATGTGAACCCYGGCAAAAATCCACGTGCAAAGTCCTGGCTGCTTTATCAGCAGTAATGACACTGACACAGTGGGGAACTCAGAATCAGGCAGTGACAAGACATGTTAAGAGCYTTGTGTTTGAAATCCAGCACCTGCTTTGGATCTCAGTTGACTCGTCCTTCAGGTAGAACCAACTCTCTTCTCAGCTGCCAGCAGAACCAACCCTGCTCTCAATATTGTTGAACTCATCAGTGCTGTTGGCTTCTAGAAGGTTAAGAATGGGAGGATGACCATAAGCAAATACTTACAGGATTTCTCTTTGGTTGCAAGCAGTAGGTAGAAATAAGCACACTTTTTGAAAACGATGCATGGAAAAAGGAAAACCAAAATGAATCAATATTAATATCCTAGTAGATTTRAATATGTGACATACAAAAGGACAGAAGTCTCATATTAWTTTTTACCTWATTATTTTCAAATAATATGTTGTGYCATATTCAATAAAARKGATATMAATCAGAAAGGTCATTTAGAAACTGAAGAGTTCTTGAAATCACACATACCTTCCCTGGTATTTAAGGTTTGTAACACTAGAATAAATAAAACAAACCAGTGAGATTTTATAACAAATATTCCTATTTTTGAGCAATGCAGTGTAAAAGCTCAGAGCTGTGGTACCTTGGCTGGCAAGAAGCTCCCTGTGCTGGGACCAGAACTCCCTGARCSCTGGRCTGAGCCCCAGTGTGGGCAGCAGGGGAGGGRAKGGRGRGATTCTGCCCCTGTGCTCAGGTGAGACCCCACCTGCAGAGCTGCCCCAGCCCTGGGGCCCAGCACAGGGAGGAGCTGCAGCTGCTGGAGCCAGGCCAGAGGAGGCACCAGRATGGGCAGAGGGATGGAGCAGCTCTGCTGGGAGGAAAGGCTGGGAGAGCTGGGATTGYTCACCTGGAGAGGAGAAGCCTCTAGACATCCTTAGAGCCCCTTCCAGTGCCTGAAGGGGCTCCAAGAGAGCTGGAGAGGGACTGGGGACAAGGGAATGGCTTCACATTGACTGAGGGCAGGATTAGAATGAATATTAGGGAAAAGCTCTTCCCTGTGAGAGTGGGGAGGCCCTGGCACAGGGTGCCCAGAGAAGCTGCGACTGCCCCTGCATCCCTGGAAGTGTCCAAGGCCAGGTTGGATGGGGCTTGGAGTGCACTGGGATAGTGGGAGTGGAAAAAGATGGTTCCTTTAAGGTTCCTTTCCCATCCAAACACTCTGTGATTCTATAATTACAAATGTATTTTTGTGATAGGTCTCACAACTTTTCATTTATGAGACAGAAAATGCTACAAAAACATGTCACATCCTCTTCCTGACAAAGGGATCCAAACTTTTTTGCAATATTGTGATAAATTATTATTATTTTTTTTTTAAATTGGTCACTTGTCATAATGAAATAAGTGATCTGAAGTTTACCCTTACTTATATCTTACCAATTTTCCATCACCATATCTGCCCACTTAAATTGTGCAGTATTTATCTGCTCAAGTTTTCACAAAATAAAAGCAAACTACTATAAAATCCTTAAGAAAATTCTCATAGAAATAAAGGGGCAGAGAAAAAGTATGGGCCAGTCCAGAGAGCTGCTGATGTGCCCAATGCCCTGTGAAACTCAACCTTGCAGTTCTTGTACTAATCCATAACTTTCCTCTTCCCCACACCAAACACTCAACTGAACCCGAGGCTGCATTTCCCTGACTGCAGCCCCTCTCAGACACAGACATRGTAAAGCACACTCTGATTAACAGCCAGGGCTACAGGATAACACCAGTCCTGTTATCAGTCCCTGGGGAACATCTCGTCAAAGCTCTCACCACTCCTGACAGCACACACAGAGTGAAACCCTGCAGCTCTACTGCCTTCCGTAGGTCAGTGGGGAGAGGTGGAGCAGAGCCAGGACCCTGGACAGCTCTGGGCTGTGCTGGCASTGTCACTGCAGCCCCAAGGGACCTGGGTGGAAATTCGGGTGTCTACCTGCTCGACTCAATTGGAGATGAAGAGGTGGCATTGGCCTTCAGATGAAAGGGGCAAACTGAACTCGTTAAAGAGGAGGAATGCAATTTTTTAAAGTGAGATTACAGAATCCCAGAGTGGGAAGGGCCCCCAGRGKCTCCTCTGGTGCCACCTCCCTGCTCCAGCAGGGCCATCCCAGAGCACAGGGCACAGCAGTGCCCACACAGCTCTGCAATAGCCCCAGGCAGGGAGGCTCCACAGYTGCTCTGGACAATCTGTTCAGGGCKCAGTAACTGCACGCAAAGAAGTTCTGTTGCATGTTCTGGTGGAACTTTTAGGAATCAGTTCATGCCTGTTGCCTCTTGTCCTGTTTTTGGCACCACTGAGTAGAGCCTGGTCCATCCTCTGACATCTGATTTTGGATACCAGCCCATTCAAATGACTTCCTGGCTTGGAAGCCCTGGCATCTATTCCTGACCCTGACATCAAATTCACAGAATCAAAGAATAAGCTGAGTTGGAAGGGACCCACAAGGTTCCTAGAGTCCAAATCTTAGCCCTGCACAGAAAATCCCTGAGAGTCATATCCTGTGACTGAGAGCATTGTCCAAAGACTTCTTGACCTCTGCCAGGCTTAGTGCTGTGACCACTGCCTTGRGGAGCCAGGGTGTACCCCAATTGTCAGTGAGTCTGCTCAGCTTTGTGTGGCTCAGCTTCCCTGTGTGGGGAACATGCAAAATGATTCTGGATTTCTGCTGTCAGAACCATTGGTGACATACCATGATGTAAGAGCATAAGAGATGTCATCAGAATCAGCTATTTATACTGAGATGCAGTAGGATTTCAGTTTGGGGACACAGAATTCTGAAGAAGAGACATTAAATGCCTAAAAATCAGCATTGATTATTGATTTGATATATTCACTGGCTAAGGAATGCATACAACACATAAACTATTTTTCCTAGGAAGTTATAAACTCAATAACACAGTTTAAAACATCTAAATGTTTCCTATTATTTGCCCAGGAAAAGGCACATAACAAAGCAATTACCAAAGCAGTTCCTCAATTTAAATTTATGGACAAACATTGATTTACTTTATAAAATCTCTATGAAGAGCTACAGGGGCTCAGATTGCCTTAAAGAAATAGCCCATTCTAACAAGTCCATAATTCACAGTTTATCCCTACTATGGGGAGTTCTGGAGATATTTATAGTTGCAGTAAATCCTTAACAAGTATATACCATACAAAGCAATAGAAAGGAATTTGAACTACCCAGATTTGACACCAATACCAAAATCATATAAAGGCTATTTTGCAAAAGAGCAAAATCTTTGGCCTTCAGTTACAAGACATTGAAAGAAAAACAAGAAGCCACAGTGACATCTTGAAGGGAAAACTAGAACTGTGTAAGGAAGTCTCTTCATCTAATATTCAGGGTACTTTTGTATACATCTGTTCTTGCAGTTCAGGGTTGTATTTGGATGCTGAAAGATGAAGCAATAATATGAAAGCTGGCAAGTACTTGTGAGTGAACAGAGGCAATCACAGCAATTTCCATTTCTGGTTTTGCCTTGCCAGTATTAGGCAAGATGGAACTCACCTAAAATATAGTATTTTAAGAAACATTCACAAAACTTTACAAGTATCTGAGAAAACTTCAAAAGATCTAGAGAGGAATCTCATAATATAAAAAGCAGTGTTCCAGCATGTAAGGAAGAGAAGCCAAGGAAGGAAAGAAGAGTAAAAGCTACAGGTCTCAGAGAAATCATGGGAAGACAGCTCTTAAATCCAAGTGCCAGAGTCCCTGTATTTTTCTCACTCAAGCGGTTTAGTGATTTAAAAGATGAACTAAATGTAACAAAGGAAACAACCTGTTTCAGGTGAGTCATGGAAAACAAGAGCTTCATCAGAAGCTACACCAACGCCAAATTCACCAAAACATCTATGGGAGATGAGCACTGAAGTATAAAAATGTGGAAATAAAAAATGGCATTATATTTCTAATTTAAATTAACAGTAAGAATACCAGTATTAAACTGCTGAACTGCTCACAAACACACACACYCAGAAGAGAGTAACTCTGCTCCATGCTGAAAACTAGGAGAATTTGAAAAATCTAAATGAAACTGCTTAACAATCCAGTACACTTTCAAACACTTGCTTGTAGTTTGCCTCTAATAAGAAGACAAGAATAAAACCTCAGCTTCTAAAAGCTGCACCAAAGCAGTTAGCAGCTGCCCAGTCTTGGAACCTCCAGCCAACTCTGAGRCTGTGCCACCACAACAGCTTAGAAACACAGTCCTGTCAGCACACCAAACACTCCTGCCCTTAATTCAGTGACTTCAAAGCATTTTTTAAGAGCTCTGTATTCTAAACCTAAAATCTAGAAGGGGAAGATAAACAATGACTGTATATACCAATTTACAATTCTCTGGGAAAAGGGTTACTGTATCACCCACAAAAGAATCAAACTTCTTTGCATGTTCCAAGTTATTCATCTGTTCAGCCAGGGAAAGAATTAAGGCAAAGACAKCCACTTCCAGCATCTAATATCCATTTAATGACTTTTTTGCCCCTTAAACCTCTTCTATTGTCCTTAATTTCCTGTCCTATCCCCAGTTTACAATTCAGAGAAGCACCTCTTCAGACCCAAGGGCTGTGACACAGTGCTGTGCCACAGTTCTGCTGCCCCAGCAGGGACAGCCCTTCCACCAGCARTCCTGCAGCAGCAGCACATGGGAACTGATCCTGAGAAAGCACAGCAGTGCTCAGCTTAAAAGAAAGAACTGAAACATTTGCAGTGCAATTAAAAAACGTAAAATTTAGATGAGAAAACASAGTCAGAGATGAAGGGGGAAAAGGCAAAAGCAAAGCACAGCTGGCACAGAAAAGGGAGCACTGAAGAGTGGGGATGTGCTGTGCACAAAGAGGGGAAATCCATTCAGTCACACAGATATGGTACCTGCTTCATTTATCATTGCATGCCAAAGTCTCTAATATYGCTCACAGGCTATTTTTAAGTGCCCAAAGAATTATTTCATCCATCCTCTTTCCAGGAGGCCCAGAACCCCTTCTCTGGAAGGTAATGGCAGGTTCTCATCTCAGTGCAGAGGAATTCTGGAACACTGCACTGCCTGCACACATACAGGTTTGCTGGTCCTCCCATGAGCAGGGCATCTGGGAATATGCCAAAGAAGCATTTGCAAAAGATAAGTTACCACTAGCCAGAAGAGATGATGACTGCCATAAAGCACTAAGTTTGGGTGAGGTGGTTGGTTTTGCTTACTTGTTAAATAATTAAAGGAGAGTATAAAAACCTTTTAAGCATATATAAGAATGATATGAATTGGGAAAGTAAATTTACGAACAGTCTTGATCTTAAGTTAAATATATTATAAATGTAGCTGCATTTCAGAAATCTTAAATATGAAAAAAAATCATACATTTTAAAGAAAACTTTCAAAGTTGCTTAAGGATGTGCTATCCAATTCTCATTACAACACAAGAAAAATGGGCTTCCAAATCCCCTGAAAAAACTTTGAAAATCTGTTCTTTATGTGGTGCTGAAGT
This sequence comes from Malurus melanocephalus, assembly GCF_030028575.1. Lineage (NCBI taxonomy): Eukaryota > Metazoa > Chordata > Aves > Passeriformes > Maluridae > Malurus > Malurus melanocephalus. Next base: position 219,753 of record NW_026623972.1, on the reverse strand, counting down.
TTCAGTAAAAACACAGATAGCAATTTGTTGGCAAGAAAGCTCTGTACAGTCATGTTTTAATTATTTCTGACAGATTATYGTCACTTACCCTGAAAGGCCTCAGTGGCTCAGACAGCAATGGGATMTATACTTTTCATTAGAGCTGGACAAAGGTGAATAGTTAAAAACTGCACATTCTATCATGAATAAAAGCATTGAGKTTGAGTTTGCTATGATTCAGGGAGCCATTTCAGTATAAGTGTTCTGAAAAATATTGAGAGTTCCACACTTAAAAATTGTAACATGGAAAATCCCTCTATTGACTCATGTAAGTGCATTCACCACTGTGACACCCAACAGCAATGTTTGGACATGCATCTGTTATTCATGCTTCTTTTATTTTATCATGACCAAAAATCCTAACTACTTGGGAAAATATTTTGCAAATCCACCTCATGATAAATCATTTCCACGTAATTTTGATAGTAATTGAAAAAACAAAAGATATCCCCAAATGGTAAGGGAAGATGATTGCAGCCGAAATAAATAACACAACCAAATGCCCAGGACAGGCTCAAGGAGCAGATGGAACTAAAACTACTCCAGTCTCAGTATTTCCTTACCTCTGCAGGGAAGGACCAGGCAGGTAGGCAGCCACTGTTCAAAGGGATGASCACCAGAAGGAGAGGATTACCCCTGCTTTTGGGTACAGTGCCTTGSTCCTTGCCATGATCCACTGATGAATCGGTCAAGAGGCACAAGGACACATGCTGTGCTGTTTTGGAAGGAGGCAGGAGCAACAGAGAATCCCAAAGAGATGGAGGAATAGTCCATGCCTTTGAAAACCAGTACCTCAGGGCAATAGGKGGAAGGAAGRTCTCAGGAGACAGGCTGGGACCTCMAGCACAATCCTTCTCCAGARCCCRTGYCAYCCACTGCAACCCYAGCAGCTCCCTCGAAAGCCCTCTGCTCCCTCCTGCCTGTCTGCACCCTCACTGAACTCTGCCAGTCTTATTCCTCCTGGAAGCCACACGGCTGTGGCTACTACTAAACACAGCAGAGAAGACTTGAGATGTCAAGATGAGACACAGATGAGAAGCTCCACTTCAAGACAGGTGTTTTTTCAGCTGGCCATTCCCCTCATTCACACACCTCCTGTTATGTGGTGGTCGAAGCATGCAATCCCAGTGAACACTAAAAGAAATATTCTGTAAAACTTCTGATAAAACTGTGATGGAAATACAGTCATTAATGSATATTCTGGCTACATAAAACCCTATCCCCTCAAAAAAGCCTGAAGAGGAATTCAGTAAAAGGCACATTCATTAACTTCCAAAGGAAAAGTGATAAAAGGTCCAGGATCTGATGTGACTGTAGTACTTGGAACTACAGYCTGAAGGTCAAAAATTCACCTATTACACTAAGAAATCTCCAATATTCCTGTTAGTCAAAGAATAGCTATTTGATACAGCCTTCAGTCCATGAACTGAACAGTGGGAACTGTAGCTATGACACAAATATTTCAAACTGTTTGCTGGTAATGAAAGAACTGAGTTTGACTACCAGTCCTCCACTCAAAGCTGCCACGAGTGAATTCAAAAGAGCGGGTTAAAGCTACATGGTAAAATCTATCAAAGCATTACTGAGCTMACATCAGACTTCAGAAAACGAGAAATTCCTTTGTCAAGCAGTAAGTAATCACAAGAAGAGGTTAAGTCTCTAGTAGCAGAACAAAAAATATCCTCAAYAGACTACAACTTGTTTCACTACCATGAATTCAATTGGTATGCTTACTCCTCACACCAAGTGTAAAATGCTTCCTGCATGTATCCTTCATTAGATTGTTTAATGGCAAAAGGGAAGGAAATAAACTGGCAATGTCTTTTGATCAYGCCACAGTGCTAATGGCAGGTTAACACTTTCTCCAGCACTTTCTGGTTTGATACACGGTCAGACAAGACTATCCTCCATCATGTCATCTGTCAGACAAAACTATCCCCCATCTCACATAATGCTTGGCAGGAACGAGACACTCTCAAACACTGGGCAGTTATTACACAAGACTGTCACCACTCAACAAAGAGCACGTGAGAAATTCCCCAGGGTTTCCTTTTAACCTATTGTTGAGGAATAACATCTYAAACATTTCAGCTGCTTAAAGAAGAAATGCATCTGTAGGGTAAGGAGAGTAGATGAGYAGCTTTCTAAAATACCTGTGGTTATAAACACTCACTACATCCACAGGAGGAGCAGGTGAATGGGCTCACAGTCAGGGATCCTGCCTGCTGCTGCTATGAATGTGCTAAGAATAATCCCAGTAACAGAGCATCAGGAATGMTGCCAGGCTGGATTGCCCCATCAGACAGTCGGATTTGGATTCTACATCAATATGTTATGATTTCACACCCAGACTTTCCACCTGGCATGCTATCACTGGGAAGAAAACCCTTTATTTTAATTGCCACAAACACAACTGTGTTTATCCAGGATTCACAGCTACCTCTTACAGCCACTGAGGGAAGTGTCTATGCCAAGCTGTAGCATCCATTCAGTTAAATATGATCTTCAATCTAATCAATGAACAATTCATAGTTTTAGGAAAGTRCAGTAAGCCACGAGGAAAGAAAAAGTAAATCCACACTGTGTAATCTAAGAAGCAGCACTGATTTTGCTTTTTATGTAGTTTATTTTCTTTTAAAATCTTCCATGTAACACTAAAACTTTATTAACACTGAACTTTTTAACATGAAAAAAAGTTTTTTTTTTTCTTAATTTACAGTAGTTGTGCAAACACAACCTTATCCAATCTATACACATGTAACACATTGTTAAACAATATTATTTCCTCAACTGGCAAACATAAMAGAGCATTCCTCTCAATGGTAGCAGTGAGTAGGGAGAGAAGCAAACTGATGCATCTGGTATCCAAAGAACTGTCTTCATCCTTCTTTTTCCTCACCTGTTGAACTTTCTCTGCAGTTTGGAACAACCAAACAGAGCCCAGCCATCATGCACCATGGGCTGCTTCCAGAAATTGCACAGTGACATCAGTTTTTCCATCCATCCCCCTCCGTTTACCTGTCTTCAGGGACTACTCCAGATAAATATCAAGGTTGGATGGGTACTATTGTTATCCTAAGGCAAGATACTGGTTCTAAGTTTTAAGCGAGAAAAGCATTTATGCCTTCTATTTCTGGTTTTAAGCGAGAAAAGCATTTATGCCTTCTATTCCACAGAAAAGTCACATAAGAAAAGGACCTTGCTTTAATTGCTACTATTTCTCAAGGCTGGCAGCCATGGCAGCAAAGACAAGTCATGTTCAATACCATCCAAGCAGGTCACGGCCAACCTGGTGACACCAGCAAAGAGCTTTGTCCAGAAGGCCAAAGTCTACTGAAGTATTTAAAAGTCCTGCAGTCACATTCAGAGGACATGCAGCAAATGACTAGATGCAGCATCTTCCTCGCTGCAGAATGAAGAGGTAAGATACTTGTTTCTCTTTTTCCAGGCACACATGGAACTCATTGTCTCCTGAGGACTCCCAGATTTTTTTAGTGTATATTCACAGTTTTTCAGAGGGTTCATTTTGCTTTGCTTCAAGAGCAAAACTGATTTTAGATGAAACTGTTTCTGTGTCAGGAGAAACTAGCAAATATCATGAAGGCCACATGTAATAAAAGACAAAATCCTGGTAATTTTGCTGGCAGCCAAAGAAAGCAGCTGCAGCAGAGGCATGAGAAAAAGGTATGTTCTCCAGAGTAACTGTCCAGTAATATTCTTAAAAAACAGTACTGCAACACTATCTGCCAAAATAACACACCAGGTTACTATGCCAAATGCCAGAGATGTGAAGACTGATGATGATAATTCCTCTTGTCTCCCTCAGTATGAGGCCTTAGAATCCTCCTCTGTGAATCCATATTTTTAACACAGCAAAATTTGCCAGATCTTGAATAAGAAAACAATCCAAAAGAAYCTTCCCAAAACAAATTAGTTTAACTTGGTCAGTTCTCCACTTTGAATTGCCATGAAGCTTTAGAGGCAATTCTCCTGACACCTGAGGGTGCAGGATGGAGGGGAAGGGATGGGAACTGTTTATGCCAGGCTGTCACCAAACAAGAGTCTGYGACATCTCAGCTTCACTCCCCCAAAGGCCATTTGGAGATGGGACASGGCGCTGTGGAGGAAATACTAAGCTGCAACTGTTCACTTAGAGGCCTGCAGTACCTTCAGAAGACAAGGGCCCCTCTGAAAACAGTTATCCCTCACTTCAAATAGTCCAAATTCACAGAAAATATTTTGCCAACAAAGAGCAAACTTTTGTCTTAAAGACAAAACACACAACATACACAATAGAATCCAAGCACAAATTTAYCTTTTTGTCATAAATGCTTCCAGTGACGGGTTGTCACCTGTCACTCCCAAGACTTCTGACATTAGGGCATATACCTGGAAACAAACAATTCAACAGTAGCCTATTATACAGATATTTACTGTTATTAACATTTTCAGTTATTCTAAAATTTTCCCCAATTTGATTTTTCAGGGGAAAAGCACAGGCTTCATCCAACCTATGAATGACCTTACAAGCTGAAGCACTTGTAAGAGATGGCTTATTCACTCTCTGATGGTGTCCAGTGATGTGGGGACTGAAGCTTTTACTGGCCCTTACATTTCTTCCCACAAAGAAGATGCAAATTTTCACATTAACCTCACTTTGTTGTTCTCAGAACAATACAGTCTCTATTCAAAAAAACTGGTTTATTACAGAAAATTGCAGAGGGATGGAGAAAACTGTTGGTCTGTCCTCAGTAGGATASGATCTAATGCTGTCCTTGAGCTTGCAAGTTCTTGCATTGCTGCTCCTAAAATCTGGTAAATTTTGTACTCTTCAGACATTATTTTTGTGTCCTTGAATGGAGAACAAAGGYTTTGGCAGCCAAGTAGCTTGCAGTTGTGTAGGTGTCCCTTTTCTTCCAAGTCCAAGGTACCCATTTTGGAGTGGGTTCTCCCAGCATCCCCTGCCAGACCCAGCTGTGGTTCACATGCAGCTGTCAACGCACAGCACACAGTAGGAACATATTTTTCCTTACTGTGTAATCTTCACAAAGTTTTCTGGTGGTTTCAGCAGGCTAATGTTTAGTTCAGACAAAACATTTTGTTGGGTTCCATCAACTTCAGAGCCTGAAAGGCGACAAGAGAGCAAACCCGCTGTACAAACCCGTGCCTTGCGCTCTCCCCTGCGCACCGGAGCTGCGATTTACCGGGGGAAATGCACGTCCAACACTCAGGGCGTGTCCCTGCAGCCATTGCAGCCCTCAGGGACACTAACCCGGACATCAGGGGCCACATGTCGTTGTGCCATATGATGTGAGCAAGCCGAGCAGCCGGAGTTGCGCGGATGAGCCCCAGCGCGGCTCGGGCGCCGCTCGCAGCGGTGAAATCCTGSTGCCATCTACTGCCAGCTCCCTTCCCTGCCATCCCCGTCCCCACGGGCTCGGGACCTGCGCCACTGCACCCACGGGAATCACAGCGGACTCCCTTCTGCCTGCCTGCCATGTAATCCTGGCTCTTGGCTTCACCACCGCATCACCAGTGCTCTCCCTCTGAGGCGGTTCATTATAACAATAACAACAACAAATGTATTTTCACATCCCAAAGACTTTAAATTCCAGCATATTAAAGGCTGTATATGTAAACTTGCAGGTCAAACCAGAAATTGTACCAAAATCAAGGATAATTTAATTTCTAAGCTACTTTATCCTTTTATAATTGTATTAATGCAATTTATGGTGACAAAATCAGTGGTGAAAGGACAATCAAAATATGAAGGAGTAATATATTATACAATGTTTAAATCTTGCAAAATACGATATTCACACTGTAATTGTCAAGTTATTGCTTATAGTAATTAAGCATAGCAAAACTAATATATTGAAGTTTCAATATTTATTGAAATAGTATCTCCCAATAAAAAAAATAAACCCACTCCCTAAATACTGTGGTTGAAATGCTACAACAGCTGCAATTTTAGCAATGTTTAAGAATTTTTGTATTTGATCTAATGCCAAGAACAAAAGGAACACAAAGCCATCAGCAGCCAGCCCTGTCTGTTCCGAGCCTCCCTCAGTGCCGCGGGAGCGGAGCGAGTGGAGAAGGGAGAGGGAGCCAGTCCGGCTCATTGTGCTCTGCTGTCAAACTGGGCTCTCCCCACATCAAGTTTAACAAATAAAATACTAAAACAGCAGTCAGTGTTGACAAAGAGCAGTGCTTTAATCCACAATTATCCTTGTAACTCTTACTACTCCTTTTATCATCCATTAGCTTTGATTCCCATTATCCCATCAAGAACTGTGTCAACGCTTTTGTCCCTGGGGATTTCCCACACTTCCCACTGACAGACAAGCCTGAGTGCTAAGCAGGATCATTACCTCTTAAATCCACTTATCTGATCCACTGAATAGTAAATTGAAAAGCTCATTAACAGCAACAATCTGATTTGTTTTCACGTGTGACAGGGTCATTCCAAGTCAGCATGAACAAAGCACTCACAAYAAAAACTACCCCATCTGTACTGTGGCAAACTGTAAGCTAAAATAAATATGATATTTTAAACACCTTCTTCAAAATAAATTTCAAAACCCACACATACTCTTAGGATATAAAAATAGAAAAGTAATCCCCCCCCAACCACAGCAATGCAATGCCCCCGGACTTCTAAGCGCTATGAAAAATTAATGATAATGCATTTTGGATGTATAATAATAAAACACACTTCAACARCAAAGGCTGTGCTACATATTCAAAAGGCAGAGAGAAACCCTGCYGAAAGGGGACAGAGAAAGCTGTGGAGATGTTCTCATCTTCTGCTTAGGTCCTACAGGGAGCCAGGGGTAAGGGCAGCAGAGGCAGTGGCACTCAGAGCCACACATCACCTGSGCTCCTCCCTTCACAGCTCCCGCTCCTTCCTCCAGTGAGGCAAAGCCCAAGGCTCAAATCCTCACTGCCCTCCACTCACTTCCAGCAAAGAGCAGCAAATTAACTTCCAGTAGGAATCATTTGGTTCAAGACTCCTGGAAACCAGTGACGCAAYGAGTCCCAGATCCTTAAAACTGCAAGATTTACAACTTCAAAAAAGAATTCCATGTCAACACAGTGCTGTGCAACCAAGCCACTGTATGGCCAAAACCAACAGCTAACAGCAGAACACCACCCTGCACCCATCTCGYTTTGACACATCTGTGACTGGGGGTGGGGGGGACACTGACAGAAGTGGCAGCGTTGGGCTGTGATGTTCCAGGAGCTTGGCAAGTGCAGGGTCCTTGATGCTTGCCTGCTCAGGGTCCTTATGCCAGCTGGAGCTGGTGCCACCACCGCATTCAGTCCCCAAGGGCCACTGCTGTGTCCAGAGATCACAGCARCACCCACAGCAGTGAAGAGAAAACACAGACCAACAAAACACCTCCAGTACAAATCAGTAACCATTTCAGACATAYTGAACCAAGTGTGAAAGCAAACAATCCAGCAATTCTTCTTTTTTCTGTCGGTACCATTATAACCACCTCAGTGGAATCAGGACACTGGAGGAAGACAGCAGATTCACAGGATCTCGTGACAGGGAATTTTTTAATTATCTTGCAAATTTCATAGAATCACAGAAAGATTTGGTTTGGAAGGGACCTTAAAGTCCATYCAGTCCCACTCCCTGCCAWGGGCAGGAACACCTTCCACTGTCCCAGGCTGCTCCAAGCCCCATCCAGCCTGGCCTTGGACACTTCCAGGGATGCRGGGGCARCCACAGCTTTTCYGGGTTTATCAATTGTTCAAGTTACAYAAACATACATTTCCCAATTCCTGAACTGTACCTGCTGCGTCCCAAAAGAACAAGAAAAGAAAACTGTGGAAGCAATGTTTTAGAAAGCAAAGTCCTTGTATGTAAATACAGACCAAGAAAACAGAAATAATTCAGTAATCACATCAAAACTTTATTTCCTTGTCTTCCCTACTCTTTGGCCTTAGATATGCTTAACTTYGCTTTGCCTTTTGAGGTCTTCTCTTTTTGGCACTATCATTATAACTCTGAAGAAGCTAATTATATCAATTCTTAAATGTGAAGCAGATTACAGAACTGGGAAGCTCAGAATATGAGTTCCTAAAGGTTGTATGGCTCTGTAATGACAGTCACAGAAATTCAATAACAGCACTGTATGGAATGTACTCAAACACACCCCATGAAACAAATTAAAACAGAGCAATGAATCTCTCACACTGTGCAAATAAGAAAACACAAGAAAATGTTAGTTTCTCTAGTTTTCATAAAGGCTATTATAATGAATTAAGATTTTGGATAATGAATCTTCAGAAAATTACAGTGAAGTTATTACCCGTAGGCACAGCATAAATGCTAAAGATATTATAACTTCCTTGAAGCTCTCCAGGCCTCACTGCAGAGAACTATCACTGCAACATTAAAGCATTTTGTCATGAACAGTGAGGGCAAAGCCAGGCYTTCCCCATATTTACCCCAGGCTGACAGAGCAGGAGCATGTGCAGCAAATGGAGTCTGTCCCTGTGGTCTCTTTGGGAACCCGGGCACCCTCCCAMTGCCTGACCAACACCCCTGGGCAGCACCTACCACACCCCCACACCAATTGCAAGTGCTGCTCTTGGTATCAAGTGCCACAACACATTTTGTAATTTCTCCTACTTTTAAGATCGGCTCAGGTATTTTGAATTTTCAGCACTTAAAAGCTCCATTACAACACAGCAGAAATCCAGCTTCCACATCCCACAGACAGCTTCAGAAAATGGGAATTGAATCCCCTAATTGGACTGCCAGGGTGCCAGATCATCCATCTTTATCTCTTGATCAAACTGAGGGTTTCAAAAGCCCTGGCTTTTATCTCCTCTCCTTAGCAGAGGGTAATCTGGATCACTTCCACTGCCCACCAGCAGTCTTAAAAATATAAGGTCTCAAAACACTTAACTCAGAGCCTAAACCAAGAGAATGASCTAATCTGTTGGTTTAGAGTAAACTCTAAATAAAAAAGCTCTTCAAAACAGGCCATAAGGAAATGTCTCAGTGAGTTCAGACAGGATCTCTGAATATTCAGGTGGGCTTTCAGGTACTTAGCATGCAGGTCACTCTCCCATCCACTGCTACATGTGTTTGTAAACAACCAGAGCATCCACACCAATTATGTAAATTATACACTATTTACTRTCTTACCTCTAAACCTAGCTTAAAATACTGCATAAGGTTATCCTCAACTGAAAGAGACCTTCTACAAAATWACATTTAAAAATTAGGACACTGTTATAACCAAGTGTTCTGTTTTAGGGGAGAGGGTAAGTCTGCTGTGTGGCTCAGTCATTGTTATGGATGTTATTTCCCTCTTAGTCTGTTGAAATACTCTGTCATCACAATCTCAGACAGTAAGAGGCATTAACAGTTCCCACAAAGGCTGTTTCCCAGACCCTGTTCCCCRGTTCTTCCCCGTTAGCTGGAGAATTCAGAGGAGTCTGGAATTAACTCCCTGCTTCCTGCTCTAWAAAATGCCCACACGGTGCCAGCAGTAAACCTTTTCTTACATGGAAATTGATCTCTATTTCAATGACTTKCTCTCAGMTTTTATTTATTTAWTTGTTTGTTTATTTATTTCTCCYTTTCTTAATCCATGCTTTCTGAAAATCTTGAAAGAAAGATTTACAATTCTCCTGAACTTACACAGGAGGCTTAGTATGTATGAACTAACTGCTCTTATTACCAATGCAGCATGAGAAGCATTCTCGGGGAATAGCAAAGAAGAAGAAAAAAAAGAAATGGCTTTATCTGACAGGTTTTCAGTTAGCGATTAGTTAAAAGGGCGCTTASCTTTAAAAGTCTTGTTTAGACTTTCATTTTTGTAAAGCACTGTTACAGAGTTTTAATTCTACTGTCCCTTGTGCTCCCCTTTCAGGGCTTAAAGAGCAAATCTTACAGTGAAAACTGAGAAATACTATCAACAGCTGTTACTTTTTGAACATCTTCCAGAAGACTTTTTAGCTTTTGAAGCACAGTTCTGTGCTGCACTTTMCATCAGAGCTATGCACTGTACTGCAGAAATTCAAGCCATGTATGCAGTCAAGGATTTTCTTAACAATAAGCCAAAATGCTGGTTTAGAATCCTCTCATGATTGAAATTAGGCTTTACTGTGCAGATCATAAGAGTAGATTTGKGCCAGTCAGAACACTCCAAAAGGTACAGAATTATAGATACTTGAATAGCAGTAATCGACACTCTGACTTGTMCCAGTAACTATTACAACTGTGCAGCTAAATTTTATTCATTTTATCTAAATCAGAGGCCCACTCATCATACTTACATGCAATAAACCCCAATGCTAAAGTATCAACACCAGTTTGGCACTTAAAAACAAGTATTAAAAACTGGAGCTACTTACTATAGCTCTCAAATGTCTATATCCAAAACTATTTCACGGTACTAACACCACTGCAGGTGTTCTGCATCTCCAGATCAAGCCTTAAGCACTGAAATTTAGCAGGATCACAGCTTTTGAAGAGGTTTTGCACAGGGTCATACATGACAGCACTTTTGCACATTTATCCCAGGGCATAAGGAGAGGTGTTACAGCCACCGCAGCTAATACCAGCAATTTGAACAATCCTCTTTGCCAAGCCAGAAATAAGATAATTGTTCAACATAGGCCGGCTCCTCTGAAATACTGGCAGCATTGTCTCTAATTATAGACATCTGTCATTGCTAGCCACTCAGTAGTAACCCTGACATCAATATACAACTATAACACTGCACTGCCTGCAGGCACAGCAACGGGAGCCAGATCCGAGAGGCGGGCAATCATCTCCCTCATCCAAACTATCTGTCAAGGGTTCCCAGCCACAAATAGCTCTTACATTTTGTATCCTTAGGATAATATGTTGATTTATTTTAGATCCTCTAATATTTACAGTCTAGGCCATCTACTAAAATACAGAAACAAACCTGATGGCTAATGGAGGCAGTTACCACTCCAAACCACCAYGGAAGGCCATAGCTCACGGCTCCCGTGCTGACACCGGCAACTGCCTGGAACAGGCACCTGCCTCCAAACTTTCCTCCTCCAAAATCATCTGTGCTCATTCCCSGCTGCAGGGCCCAGGTATGGCTATGCTCTCATCAGCCCACATTTTACCAACCCATCTGAAGGAATATTTTCAATTTGAACCTGGAGAACATCTGTGCTGAAGCGAGCAGTCAGTTCCAGTATCCCAGTGTTCCCTGTGTCAGTACAGACAACAGAAGCTCTGCAGAATTCTCTTCAACATGCAATTTCRAAGCATAAATTGCTTTAAAGCTATAAAGTATGGTTAGAGATTAAATACTTCACCACTGCTTAGAAGCAAGCTGACATATGCTGCTAATCAAGAAATACTGTTTCATGAAATGAAGAGGCAAACACAGATAACTCCTATTTAATTCTAAGGTCAAAATCACACAGAAATCCTCAGTCTTTATTTTTTTGTCTTCATTTAAAAATCCACCTCAGAAACAGGCAAAAAGGACTGTACATTTAAACTAATTAGGAACTAATTTCCTTGCAATTATCCTAATTTGTTAATAACAAAACCAAGATTTCTTGGTATGATTCACAACAGCCTGGGCTGAAAAGCAACTATTAATTACTCGACAGACAGTTAGCTTTCAAGTGAGCTGCATTTTAAAAACCTCCTTTAAAATACAATTGTTAAATGCCTTACAGTGCTGTAATGTGAGACAGGTTCAAATCTTATTACTTCACTGAAATTAAAACCTAAGTTTTAATACTGTTCAAGTCGAACAATGATTCCACACTTTATTGCTTTTGAAATCCCTTGATGATCATAGGAAAAAATGCCCTCGAGAAAAAGAGACTCTGTTTTCGATAAACAGAAAATACAGTTTGCACTCTTAGCCTCTTTGTCATCACAAAAAAGGATTTAATGCCAATTCTTTAAAAAAAGACTTTTTTCACAAAATGTGCACCTTGTGTGCCATTTGTAAAATCAGCTCACTTTCTTTTATTTATTACTGCAGCGCGGCAAGGCAATAAAGCAGCTACTGATAGCTAATAAATTACATGCCTTTTAAAACAATTCTCCAGCTACAAAAACTTGTAACTACAAAGGCTTACATTTACATGGTACATCATGTGAAGTGTCTACATTTATGTTCTACTTAACCACATAAATAAAATCTGACCCTTTATTAAACAGACAAGCATGAACCAGGGGCTCCACATGAGAGTAAAAAAAGGTAACCTTTCGAGGCTTTCCTACAGATTTACATAACTAAACATAAAATTTGCACCAGCAGTTCAGGTGAATGTATTTTTAAAATAAATCGCATTTTTATTTAATGCGCTTTAAGATACCTTCAGGAAAAAAAGGTAAGCACAATTTTTCAATTATAGCATGATAACACTGATTTACACCTGAATCTAAAAATGAAATAATAATCACAACATATTACTGTAATATAAAAAACTAGTTCTCCAGCACATACCATGCAAACCACATTTTTTTTTTTTAATTAAACCAAGTATCAGAGCTTTGGGAAAGCATTTCTTTGTTAAAACAGATCTAAACCAAAAAACCCAGCAGTCTTTTTYCATCACGCATTTCTCCAAGAAATGCTTTAAATTAGACATATCTATTAAGTTCATTGAACTGGTCCACAGCCAGCCAGCTCTCACAGCTGATGGCACAGAGCGCTGAGGTGCACTGCCTTTGCCTTTCCATCTGCATTAGTTTTAGGCGGTTATACTCAACTATTTTCATAAATTTGTTCCTTACAATTTGATTGTCTCATAAATCATGAAACTAAGCATTATATTCTTTTTAATTGTCTCTTTATCATCATGCATCTAAAATTCCAGTGTGTAGTTTGTAATATTATTTTCTCTCCTCCCAATGATTTTTGCAGGTTCTGAAGCTTTGGCTTTGCTTTGCTCACACAACTTTCCCTCTGTAGTTCCAAAATGGCAGTTCTTTAGTTGAGCATGAAAGCAAAYCTTAAGTCTCTACTCATAAAAATGTTTACAACATTGCAATTCCCTGTTAAGGTAATACCCCATGCATRTTAGTAGGATATGGCAGGACCAGAATTCCTCCCACAGCTCAGMACCCAAGAGCCATCCATCACTGAACTGAGAGTCTGTGGGACACATCTCTCACTCTGACCAAGCACTGCTTGATGCAAAATGAGATGGGAAGTAGTTTTCAGACATTTTTTCATTCCTTTAATCCTGGGTTTACTTTAATAATAGAAGATTCTTGTATTTTGCATTGGCAGCTAAAACACCAAGACGAAGACATTCCTTATCTAAAGCAGACAAAAATAAGGTTCAACAAAACCAGGTGGCCAGGACAACAAACAAAGCAGAGCCTGTGGTTCCCTAATTCAGGTTACTGTGTCTACTTGTGGGGATGAAATATGCTGCAGTTTTAAGAGGGTGGAGAATAACAAGTGAATGAACCTGGTGTGTCTGTATGAGGAGGAACTGGAGTCCTCAAAGTGCTGCTGAATGGAAAGAGAATTTAGTAGGATGGACCCWTAGAAACAACAGTTTGGTTCAAGAGGAATTACAGTTATTTTTAAATATAAAAAAAATTGTGAAACTCAAAGCCTGAAAATTTGTCAACTCCTAATTTCACCCAAGAATTCAAGCTAAAGCACAGGAYACTGAAATCAAGCAAGAGCTCAGGAAAAAGGAATGATCTGGTCTGACCTATGAGCAACAAAGTATTCCACAGGTATATTTTAAAGAGAAAKATGTTAATCTTAAGCTTTTGCTGAAATTAAGCAAATAAAAAGCCAGCCAAATTTTGACATAGTATACCMAAAGTAAAGAAATTCCAGACACAAATATGCTGTACAGATAACACAGCAATAGATCCAACTCTGGATCACCAGGAGGGAGCAGAATTACAGTTATGTATTTATCTAAAAGCTTACAAAAGTAATAATAACTAATGAAACCAATCAATCAAAATTGGTCAAGMATCTTGATCAGTGATTATTCTCAGAAACTTTTGGGAAGCTTCAGACTGCAGCCTTTGAGGCTGAAGTCAGAAAAAAGGGGTGACACATTTGAGTTGTGCACAGAGAAACCCAGCCTGCCTTGGCTCTGGCAGGAGAAACACAGATTGTCACCCAGGCTAAGGGAGAAAAATGCAGGCCAAAGTAAAGAAAGGCCATCTGCCCCCACAGCTAAGTGAGGCACACAGTAGTGAGCCCAGCAAAGACAAGCTGGCTGAGGCTGAAGAGCCAAACAGGAGACCCAGGCACCTCAACCTGCAGCACCCCCAGCAGCCCAGGGTCCAAAACACCCCATGACTCCTGTAGGACTCGTGGCCATCTCATSTGCAGGTGGAGCCAGGCCTCGGGTACTGCCCTCTTTTCACATGCAGTACGACTGACAGTGATTGTCTAATAACACCCAAAGCAATGCTTTGGGTCATTGTGCTGACCTCTKAAGCAAACATGATAATCTCATCCATGCAAAGGCGACAGATGCTGTCAGACACAGCTACTCTCAACAGCTGAAGAATCTGAGGCACCTCAGAAGCCCAGTGATCTGGAAAGGGGCTGCAGACTCACTCGTGTAAGACATTGTAAAACTTRGTTTCCTAGTTCATATCATTTAGCACATATATTGAGCTGATTACATTAAAATCTAAAAAAACAATMTGTTACTGTAATTCAGCAGAAATTGGTTATTAAAGAAAATGTATAAACTAGAAGAACTTGTGGGAATCCACCAGAGTAAACATGTTAAGAGCTCAGTCAGAGACAGTTTATTCTATTAATGTTACTTAAACCATCAGATTCTGTGCACATTCTTATAAAATCTARAATAACATGATTTTATACTGACTTACATACTAATGCTTTATCTTGTGATCAGCCACATGTAGATGATATCTATATCATGTAGATGATATCTATACAAATCATTTAATACTTAACCTGATATAAAACCCTGCTTCAGAAAGAAAACTTGTTCCCAGAAGATGTCCCTCAATAGAGCTACATGCCTCAAGAAACAAGTCATCAGTGAGAATGCTCTGGAGTAATAATATGGAACATTCCTCATGGCCTTCCCAACTACAGATCTTTTGATSCAAATTGATGCCAACTACCAACTCTTCCAATAAAGATCATACAGATGAAAGCTGTGCAGAAACAGAACACTGAAATACYTGGGGTATTTTCCCCCCTCCTTGCATCAGAAGAAGGGCAATAGAAGAAGAGAGAAAACCACTTGCCTTTGTCTGATGTTTAACAAAAGTACATTAAGTCAAATAAGTGTACTTTTAAAATATATCCCTTTGTGTGAAACAGATTCTACATTACCAACATTTTTGATTACTCTATAAGCACAAAAAAGTAAATGACAGAAAGATCTCTGCATAGTCTGATAAAAATAATTTTGTGAGGATGCAYGTATCTAATGAAATATGAATCATAGCCAAATGCTCTTTGTTCTGCAAATTTGATTTCAGGATATGGAAAATGGTTATAGACAAGATAACAGTCTCCACTGCYCCAGCCTGTGCACTGCCAGGGTGAGACAGCTTATCACTGCTCCTTCCTGTGCACATGCACAGAGATGCAGTAGCTGTTCTGCCTTCTAATAATCCAGTTAGGTATGAAAATAACACCCTGTACACCACACATTAACTAAGTCTAACACAACCAGATGCTCTGGAGAAAAATTTTATTTTCTTTTTTGTTTTAGCTAAAGTRCACCTTTTTCATAAGTGGGAAAAAACCCAAGCCTTCCTAAGTTCAGGCACTGCACAGATGATCCCAAGTCATACTGCTTTAAATATTAAGGTGACTCTATCATTTTTTGAGCATGTAAGAAGCTAAGGAAGCCACATGGCCCCTRGAGCATCTCTGCATACTACAAAAAGGAACATTGAACAATTAACAATGAATTAGCTCTTGACTTTGTTGTGTGAAAGAAACAGAGCTGTGACAGCCTTACAACACTTGTGAACAAAAGCTACAGTTGGCCGCAAGGTGTTCCACTAAGCCATCRTAAAGTGTGTCAGCAATATGCAGAGAATGTTTCTCCTTTCTCTCAACCAACTTCATATTCAGTGCTTTTGGCAAAATATGTTCAAACAAGAAGACTTTCCATACTATTATTTATTACCTATCTTCACTCATCTGTTATCAACTTGAAGACAGCTACAGATRTTTTTCTGGGGTGAAAGTGCTGTTAGGATGAGTTGTATCCCGACAGACCGCTGAAGGAAATTTATGAAATTTTTAATTTAGTTACAGGACTTTAGATTAAGATTGAGAGGGGAATATTTTTCTTTTCTGGCTCAAAATAGACAAACACAGACTCTTCTCACCTCGTTTWCCAAATCTATTCCCAGAGCCACCACTATTAAGAATGAGCCGCAACTTTCGGAAGAGTAACATCACAATAAAACAGGCACAACTGTGATGATCTCAACTCCAGGCTGATGATCTCCAGTCCCACTTTGCATCCCACTCTAAACCCTGGAGCATTAGAAGACTCCGAGCTCTGGCACATGAAGCACGGAATGAGCAGCAGTCTCAGGCAACACTGCACAGGTACAGCTGATGTGTGATTTTGGCTCAGAGAGCACTATGCTTTTCAAGAAGCATTTCTAAGTACTCCCTCTTCCTTCCATCAGCATCACAATGTAATTTAGGATGGCTTTTAAAAGAGCCAGCAGGATGCTCAGAGACAAGGAGCAGTGTGGGACAGAGCATCCCCAGTGGGTCAGGGAGCTGATCTCCCCCCTGCTTAGCACTCAGGACACACAGCTGGGCTCAGTGACACACTCATCTTTCCTTTTACCACTTAGTTTAAGGCAATTCTATTTTAACTGTCACAATTTTTAAATTTAAATCATTAATGTTAAGTCAAATTTCATTCTAATTAAACTTTTGGCTCTCAGAATTATTTTAATTGCTAATTCATGTGTTATACTTCTACATTAAAGATTGGGAGACAGAAAAAAAGGCAAATATGGATTTTTTTAGTAATTGAAGATATACACAAATAAGTAAAATGTAGTTTCCTTTCYCTCCCCTCCCTTAAATGCAGACTGATGAGTAGCCAGGTGTTTCACCGGAGGATTAACMTATATTTTCAGCTTTCTAGCACCAGCAGAATGGCACAAACCTACAGAGTGGTATTGCCACACCATACCAGAAATCTGTAGAACAAAATTAAATAGAAAGAGCGGTTTTTAAATTGCTTTACTTACAGGGCTCCCTGTGCATCCCTGCTTTATCTCCTGCAGCAGTGCTGGCAGGGCTGAGCATTCAGCATCAGTTTCTGAGGCCAGTGCAAGCCTGCAGGCAAGTACAAACCTGCAAATGGTGCAGGGAAAAGCCAGACCTACAGCCAGGACACAGCACATGACCCATCACTCTCCTGTCCCTGTCCCTGTCCCTGTCCCTGTCCCTGTCCCTGTCCCTGTCCCTGTCCCTGTCCCTGTCCCTGTCCCTCTCCCTCTCCCTCTCCCTCTCCCTCCCCTCCCTTGCACCAACAGGCCAATGGCACAAATTCATGTAAGGAGGATGGGGACATGACTCCAGCATTCCAAAAAAGCCACATTTAACAAAACTGCCTGCGGACACTCGGCAGCTGCACTGAATTGTTAATGGTTTATGTAAAACCTACTTTTGTCTACTCATCCTCCCTGCAAATTATTTTGTTTCAAAAGAAAACGGTTTAAAAAAAATTTAATCTTTATGCAATGTAGCTTTTACTGTATGCACAGTAAGTGTTACCTTTTCTGATCTAAAAATGATGGGTTGGGGCAGCTGGGTCATGAGAAGCCCATCTACTGCATGTGCAAGAGCCAACTACTGGAGCTGGTTAGTTTTACCATTTTTCTCCCTGCAACATGCAACTCCCTCAGTGTTAAAGGATTGCCAGGGAGTCCCTCGGTTTCCTGAGCTGTGGCAGCAGCCGGGTTCCTGCACTTTGTGGATGCCCAGCTTTCCGAGGGCACCCTGCACACCCTGCACACCCTGCACACCCTGCACCCTGCACCCTGCCAGCCACACCTCTCACACTCGGAATGCCACTAGAGGGCTCATAGCACAGACTGCTATGAAATTCCACACATTGTCAGGCACCACTAAAGTTTACAGAATCGGCATTACTCCATTATTAAAATTCTCTTAAGCACAGAAAACATTGCTAGCAAATATGTTATGGGGTCATGGTTTAACTGCAACACAGACTGAGARTGGTCAACAATGAACTGTGCAGCCGGAGAGCTAAGTCAGCACAGGATCTTCCTCGAAAACCCAACAACTGCAGCCCTTGCTCTGTGTACACCAGGATTCACAAGAAATGCAGGTCAGTCAGCGTCATGCTATGCCATGTCATACCACAGTGCTATTTTTTAACTGCAGATTTTATTTGGATTATTATATTCAGTAATGGCAAAAGTGACAGAGCTGCAGCCTGTGAATTGCTCCATTAAGTGAGAAGCAGGGAGAGCTGCCTCCCTCTGACTCCTTGCTGATCACTGCCGTGCTGTGCCACCAGCGGAGGGATGGAGATGGCAGAAGTGCCCCCGGCTCCAATCTCCACTGCCCAGCCACAGGGGCAGACAGCCAGAACAACCACAGCACCAGGCACCTGCCAGGACTGACAGCAGCCTTCTCCCACAGAGAGAACAGCACAGGAGAGCTGCCTAAACAAGAACCAGCAGCAGGGAAAAGAAATATATTACGTATGCACTAGATACRTACAGCATATTTTTATTCCTGTCCRCATTAAGCTGTGCTCCAAGACAGCAAACCCARTGGGAATGAAATATATCCATCAATTATTAAAGGAATTAAGTGGAAAATATTTTGATGGCAAGTGACAGACTCTAAACATGTTTAATTTTCGAGCTAAAAACCAGTACTACATATTTTAGGTAAAAATATTAGTTGACAATGCATCCCATTTGACTTAAAAATCAACTAGATAAAAATTAACGCATCAGCATGAGAACAAAATTAACAGTCTATGGTAGATGAATCCTCTATTGCACCTGTCCTCCACTGTGCAAAAGAACATCAGCCTGCCACTGATTATTTCTTTTTGACATGATTTATCACCTACTATTCTTTAAACTTGATAAAGCAAATTAATCTTTGATTGCAGGAGCCACTGGAGGTTGTCATTAGTCATGTAGTTTGGTGAGGCTGCATGTGTTTCATTTACCAGTCACAAAGAAATGAAAGCCCAGCAGCCATCACTGCCTGCTTCAACTGCCTTCCTGACCCACCCAGGAGAAAAGACAACTGAATTCCAGACATGGGATATTAAGCTGGGACTGACCCACATAAAAAGAACAGAGTATTTGCTTTTCCAGAAAGAATACTTATGCCCTGAAACTGATGTTCTTAGTAAGCAAATAAATTTCAATGAGCAACAATCTGATCTGATTAACATACATTTCAAGTTAGAARTCTACTGAGCTGAATCAATAATTGTGATTTTATGTATTAAAAAATGAAAACTGAACCTTCAGTAATTGTGTACTAATCTAGAAGACATATCAGGAAAATCTCAGCCAGCCTAACAAATGTGAACAATCTGAAAATAACCCTTAAATTTGTGGCCTACAGCTGAGCCATGCCCATCAGCCCGAGCTCTCCTGCCCGGCCTGTTTCACCTGGTTTTGCCACACAATGCTCACTCAGTGTCCAACTCCCCCTGGACCCACTGCTCCCCTGTAATTCAAACTCCCCCACTGCCCCTGTTCAGCTGGTGAGAGTGGAAGCACCTGGAAATAGGGGCAAATGACAGATCTGAGGGATTTTATTAACCAGGCTTTGAAGCATGGCAAAGGGTCACTCTGGACAGAAGCCAGCCCAGGATGGAGCTCCTCAGCTCCAAGGGGGCTGTGCCTGGAGGGGACGGGCCAGGGGCAGCAGCCCCAAGCACCCCGAGTGCACCCCACAAGCCCAAGGGCTACTGTGGGTGATTCCCAGCCCAAGAAACCAGAACCAAACACTGCCCAGCACTGCCCAGGGAGAGCCTGCAGCTATTCCGTGAAAAAACGTCGGGGAAGGAGCAGCTGTCCAAATCAGAGGCACCGTTCCCACTCAAGCTGCGTTTGGGAATGTCCCTGGGAAGCCAGGGAGCTCTCAGCAGACGGGACCGGAGCTGCAGGATGCTCAGGGACACTGGGCACAGCATCGCTGCAGGATGCTCAGGGACACTGGGCACAGCATCGCGGCGCTGCTGGCACCCCAGGGACACACAGGCACAGCAGGGACAGCATTCCTGCACTGGGTGGTCATGCTGGAAAGCAGGCCCACCTTCAAAATTGTCCAGCTCATTTATCTATACACATTTAACAGAAACCTTAAATTAGCCTAGGGTCTGTCCTTCAACAGCTCTAACAGCTGTCGGTGCTACATTTTAAAACAGYCTCTTAACCGGAGACAGACAATAGCTGCCACTTTTGAAGCCAATTAGAAYTTTGATGAATAAACCCCACACGATTATTGGGCTATGATGTCTGAATTTCTCAAGTTTCATATTTAGAAAAAACAGGGTGATGTTCTAAGAAGCTCACAGAGCCAGGAAAACAAAGGAACATAATCAAACAACTCAGGGTGCTTCTGAAATCTACTGTTGCCATTATTATATGTATCAAAATTACTTATTGCTACTTTGTGTAGAAGAAATAACTTAAAGATATTTTTTCAATGTCTATCTACAGCTTGAAAATTAGATGAAGATTTACAAATTGCTGTAAGGTGCTTAATTTGATGTATTTGTGGGTTTTTTTTTCTTTTTTTGAACTAAGCAATTTGGAAGTGTTTATATGAAAACTAGATTTCAATACTAGAGATGGGATTTGTATTCTAGAAGTAACAGTAACAAATACAGACAACAAACTGCAGGAAAAAAWTCCTTAAAAATATAACACGAATCTCAGTAGATAATTGAGAAAGCAGAATAAAGAGAGTCACTGAAATGTGAATGATGAATAGTATTTTCCATATGCAAATGCATTTTCAAAAAGTGAAAATCTCTGCATTTAGTAGATATTCCAATTTCTTTTTTTTMTTAGTTGCAAGAATAATTTTATGCTTATTTAACAGAAATACAAGTACAATAACTTACTATTCATATATAAACACACACTTATTGTTTGGCTCCATTGAGAAGCTATAAATTTCATCTATTGAACATTAGCTAAAAAAATTACATGTGTTTATCATCTAGATTATTCTCAGATTAATAGAGATAAATGACAAAACATAATCAGCACCAACTCTGCAACTTAATCATTGCATCTGAGCTATAGGAAACACTTAATTACTCTCATTTACTAGGTGCAATCTAATGAGGAGACATTAGCCAAATGAAAAGAATGCAGTACAAACAAACAAAATAGTTATACCATCATTAAAAAGAAACTCTGACAGTGCAGGTGACAGCGTATGCAGGATAAATTACCATAATGTCCTAAATGCTGAGCTGTCAGCATGCTAATGCCGTGATCCGATATCCTGGGAATGTCGGCACTGGAGCTGTCAGAACCGCGGCTCATCAATCACCTCCCTGCACCGCTCTGCTCATTATCGCAGCTCTGCCAGGCACAGCTCTCCGTACAATGAGAGCAGGCAGCGAGGAAAGCATGGCCTTGCTCTGCCATGGACAGAGAGCTGCTTCCAGCATCCCTTGGAACTGAGGGACAGCATTGCC
>NW_026623972.1:166134-196364 GCF_030028575.1 Malurus melanocephalus | reverse complement strand
TTGTTATATCTGTAGAGGCACAGAGATGAAACTCAGTGGAGTAATACCTTTGGTTTTCATTTGACCTTTCAGATTTGCTCTGCTGAGCACAGTAAACATTCATTAAAGAACTGCAAAGTTTCACATACWTGGGGGTTGGTCCAGTTAAGAGCTCTTCCATACACACATTCATCTTCTCTCACCTTTATTTTGAGAATCAAGATCTTAAGTGATAGAAATGCTACAGAAAATGCAGGGAAGTTGAAAAATGAAACTACTTCATCTRTAACAGAGCAACCATAAATCACCCTCAGATTGAGGGAAGAAATGAACTTYAAGAGTGTGAAATTATAAAACTGAGAACTAAAAAACTTCTTGGATTCCGAATTCAAGAGAAGAGATCTTCTTATTAAGGAATCTGATTTTCAGGTTCTGCTGATTTCCGTGGCATTAATAATACTCCTTGTTTCCAAGGATTAGGCCAATGTGCTTTTGCATTATATATCTTAAATATYGTTGCAGAAGCACGATCCAGAAAATACTGCTCAGATACAGAAGCCTAGYTTGAATTTTATACACTTACACCTTCCCTTTACTGATTAAGATGTGAGGGGGAAAACCCCCAAATTTCACATTAAGGAATCCTGGTATCCAAGATTCTGAGCTTATGTCTGCACAAGCTAAAATAGAAACAGGAAGTGTTTTCTTTGTATCATTCAGGAATCACCTACATGCAAATGCATTTGAGAGGAATAATTACTTTAACACTACATGTTATACTATTATTCAAGCAGCCCTTCAGAATCTTTTAGCAAATATATTACAAAGCCATTCGTTCATAAGAAGGACAGRAGAAGACAGAAAGTAATGACAGAGAAAGAAATTCAACAGGTAATAAAATATTTTTTTGAATTGGTTTCAAAGRTACAGAATTGAATTTGGGTGCCTTTTGTTGCCCTTGTAATTGGGGATGGCAATCCTCTGTCAGTGCTTGCACACAGCCCTCGAGAGTTCCTGCCAGACACATAAAATCCAAACTAACAAATACTGATTGCCTCAGACATCAGCACAGCCCTTTGCTTGCTCACAAAATCCTGTCACACCTTGTGCAAACCGTACTGCCCTTCTGAATGACACAGAGGCCAGAGCTGCAGCTGGGAAAACACCCCTCAGAGGAGGCAGGGAACTTCTGCCAACAGCTGAATATGAAAATAAACAACATCAAACTCTGACTGAAAACAAAATTAAAGAATTTCTTGGTTTGATTTTTTTTTGAGGCAAAAACTTATGTTACTTGAATTTTATATTTCAGTCATTTTTCTAATGTTCAACATAAGAAAATTAATTTCTTTAAAGAGAACGACAAACGATTGTTTTTCCAGACCTAACAAACAAGGATACAGAAAGAAATATAAGCCTTTGAATTAATGTACCATGGATGTACTACTCTTATACGACATTCATGTTTATTTTGTTTTAAATAAGACTGTTTAAACTGTGGGCTGGTACAAAGCCCTCCAATTTGATCAGCCTTCTTCCTTGTGAGGACAGATGGTCTCCTAAAGGCCATTTCCTTGGTTGCTGATGGACAGCCTTAATTAAAAATATGACTGAAGTATCTCTCAACCCATAACAAATCCATACTTACAGAAAATGAAGTAAGGAAAAAGATTAAGGGAAGTTTAAGGAATAATTGCTCATGCATGGACTGAGGGTACTATTTGCAAGTAAAGACAGTAATATGTGAAAGACCGAAAGTATGCCACAATTCTTCTCAAGAAAATAACCTTTATTGCCTTTCAAAGATTACATATTCTAGTAAATCTTTGTTTATTTGTTTAAGTAGGCTTGAAAATCAAATTTTCAATACTAATAAGAGAAATGAACAAGTAAGAATTATTGAAGTGCACACTAAAGATCTTCTACATATTATAGACATGCAATAGGGTTTTTTTCCTCTACCATAAGATATTGCAGGGGTGGACAGATAAATTACTGTCTGTATTCACAGAATAATAATGAAAAACTAATCTTAAAGGGAAATCCTTCCAGATTTGTGAAACAGTTGTGACAGTAGCAATCAGACTAAGAAAAAGCAGTCAGTCCTTGACAGATAACCTCATTCATTTTTATGACAAATGAAGTACATTACAGGAAAAACAAATGCAAAAGGTTTGTTTAAAAATACTCTGCATCTTCATACAGTACTGTGTAACAATAAAAAGATTAAATCTAACCAGATTATTATTTGACTTGAAAATATAGCACAGTGAGTAAAGCATTATCAATGATTAGTATTAGAGAGATATAAATTCCATTTGCTTGAGAACAGTTAATAGACTCAAGAGATAATAATGCAAAATAATGTTTTTAATTCACGATTATGCTTACGAGTTACAACAAATATATGAAATCTTAAATCCCTGAATTATGTAAAACTAGTTTCCCACAGACTGAAGAGTTAAGCATTTGCAATGTGGATCAAAGGATACATGAAAAATTCAGAAAATTGATAAAATTCTCTCATTTTAAAGAGTATTAATTTCTTTTTATAAAACATTTCCTAGTTCAGTTTTATAACAAAATGAGCCTTGCTAACAACAGACACGGTACTGGTCCATGATCTGTGAGTAATGCAGCAAAATAAGGTGATATTGAATCTACAGATTGCCTATTATTTRTATTTATGATTTAATGAATCGTAACATCTTTTGCTGCTTTCAGAGGAAATGAGCAAATCATGATGTCGTTTACTTYCTAAGAAGCTTTCTTTGGGCAGCTATCAATGGAGTGTGACTGTAATTGATAACCTAAGCTGATTTTACATTCTGTTACAAATCCAGGTTCACAAGGTTAATTATGGCCCAGCCACAGCTCATCGGAAGCACGAGGCAGCTTTTCCCTGCCTGGCTAATGAAGATGTACAGCGTGATCCCAGCAGCTCCCTGCCCCAGCAGCGGCACCTCCGACACCCCACAAGTGCCATTTGCACCCACCCTGTCACCTTAGCTGGCAAGGGCAGCATTGAGCCCCAGCCCTCATTCGTTCAGAGAATGGATTGCTCTGGCTGCTCTTCTTGATGCCTTTTGCTTCACGTTTTTTATTCTGTTAAATCCAAGGATCAATAATTGTCAATCCAAAACGAGTTACCGGTTAATATCCAACAAAATTACCACTGAGGAAGGATCAACACTTGGTTATGTTTTCAGTCCCCTCTTCTGTAACACTTGAATTGAAATGTGCAGCAAAGGAGTCTCATGAACCATATGCAAACACAACAGATACGAATTTTAAAGACATTTGAAAATTACCATAACAAACCACTTATAAGGCAAGGGAATATRAAACAAGCATTGCATCATAAGGAACAGTTCAATGATTTCATCCAGGAGATCAGCAGAAGTCAGACCTTTTGTCACACTCCACACACAGCATGAAGCCGCTAGTGCAGAAGAAGGGGGGTTACAATTGAACTAAAATCTAAGATGACAGAGCAGAAGAACCACTGCACCAAGTTTCCCACTCAGCAAAACAGTAACTGGACCGATGTCATCCTCCCAGCCACACATCCTTGAACGAAAGAGCAAGCAGGAATGTGCTGCAGAGGCACAGTGAGCTCTGTTCTGTGTCCGTGCAGCTGAGGCAGCACAGCAATGTCACAGAGATGCAGTCACTGAGGGCACCGCACAGCAGCGACAGTCTTTTCAAACTTCACTCACATTACAAAGCACGCATTAACAAAATCTTTTTTTTTTAGTACTGCATTGCACTCCTTACACAAATGGCAATCAGTGCTCAGGAAGTGAAATCAGGCAGTGAAAAAAAGCAGCAGCAGCCGCCAGCTACTCTCTCCAGCTACCTCAGCAAGGCTGCTCCATCGGCAGGAACACAATTCCCTTCTGCACAAGTCTACCTTCCTTTTCTCTCCAGATGGACCATATGTGATTTAGAGGTTATTTTCAGATAGAAAAAGGAGCCAGAAATTTCTTTAGTTATACCCTACATTCATAGATTCACAAGTATTAACACAAGATTTTAAGGGTGAAATGCAAAATTAACTTCTAAACAATTCAATCAATTTCAAGAAYAGTTAAAGTCTCTAAAAAGACCTAAAATATATAGAAGGGGTCTTGTAGATGCCAAATAGATTTTCATACCAATACAGGCAACCATGTCCCTTAATCCTTTCATAAATCACTCAAATTTCATTTTGAAATCTGTTTATAGTTTTCCCTCCATAATTGCTCCTCTGGGAGGCTCTTCTGGATGAATCTGAATGTTTTGAATTTCTAGCCAAAGGTTTTTGATAGCCATATCCATTTGTTTCCGTGCCAGTAGCATCCTTAACTTAAAAAGCTCTTTCACCTCCCCAGCATTTTTAGCCCTGTCTCCTCCCTCCCCCACACACATTTATGGTGATCGATCCTGTCCCATCCCAGACCTCATTCCCAGGGCTCCCCAAGCAGCCAGGAAAGGGCTCCATTAAATGTCTACAGCCTTGTTGCACATCCCTTCTGTTTTGAAGGACTCTCAGGGAGCTGTAACCGAGGTACAGCAGAGGGGATTAACATTCACACAATTGTTACTTCACATTTGCACTGGGAAAAGCCAAAGAAGGTGACTTTTTAAAAATAATATAAGCTTCATAAATGGGTTGAAAAAGGAAAACAACAAATAAATAGAAAAAACATAGTTTAAAACTTGCTATTGTGGCATTCACTGGTTAATCAATCCAYAGATAGCTTATTCATCTTTAGTAAAGTTACATGGAATCATCGAAAAAAGGCTATTAAAGAAAATCCATATTCAATGTTAGTATGTGGCAAATACCAAAATGCTAACAAGTATATGATGTTTAAGGTTGAAAAATTACAAAAAGTGCTTGCTGTTCAGGGAAAATCTCCAAAGAAGTCCAAACTTCTGGCCCTGAAAGAAAGGCCTCTGAGCCAGTATCAAGTATCTGTGTCTTTCATCTTAAAATAAAGAAAGAGAAGTAAAGGCAAGACTTCAGCCTGCCATCACAGAGAAGAAATCTCTGAATACATAAATATCTACTACAAAGTAGGCACAATTATCTGTTCAACAGTGGCAAATCTAGGACCAGATCAACGAAATTACTTAACATGGATTAAAAAGTGGGTATATTATGTGCTTATATCCCTTTTCAGTGTTTCTTTGCTGTTTCTTACAACTTACTAAAAACGAGTATTTATACTTAAGGACAACAAAGTCATCCAAAAATATGGTTTGAGTCCTGAAATATCASTGCTATTTCTGCTAGTTTAGTTTTATGTTAAGTGAAAGCAAGATTGCCTTCTGCCATTATAATCCACAGAGCAGACGAAAGGCAGGAAAATGCCAACAAAGCTGTCCTATTTGGAAGTTCTTCCTTCTCTTCCATGAGCTGTTCTCAAAGCTGGGCACTCTGCAGAGTGTTAGCTGGCCAAGAAGACAAAGGAAATGCTCACTGTGCGTGCACATACACACACATACACACACACACACACACACACACACACACACACACACACCCTCCGTGCAGGTAAACATGCCCAGAGATTCTGGGAGGGCTCCAGCCTCAGCCTTGCACTGCCCCAACCCCATCCTGGCTCCATCCCAGCTCCATCCCGGCTCCATCCTGGATCCATCCCAGTCACATCCCTGCTCCATCCCAGTCCCATCCCAGTCCCATCCCTGCTCCATCCCAGTCCCATCCCTGCTCCATCCCAGTCCCATCCCTGCTCCATCCTGGCCCCATCCCACCTCCACCGCTGCAATACCAGGCGAGCACAAAGCCCACACCATGCAGGGCCTGGCTGCAGCATCAGGGACACAAGGAATGATTTTAAATGTTTTTTTGCCACTCTGTACTCAATACAGGTAATCAGCTGAGATAAACTACGGAAAAAAWTCCAGCAGCTGCTATGTAATAACTCCAGTTTAATAATCATTGAACACAGTTGTAGCCAAAGTACTGCAGCCTTAAATCAAAGAACACTTCATATCAGGAGGTCTTAAGGGACAATTTTGTCTAAAAGTGTATGTGGCATGCTTAGATATTAGCATAAAACTAGTCAGTACAGTTATTTTCAATACAAAAGGTTGTCTACAAATCAAAATTAAATCCCCTTCACTTTATTCAGAGTAAATGGCTGCATAAGGATGCAAACAAATTAACTGAAAGCTTGAAAGTCAAGTTCTCAATTACTATTTAACAGCAAATTTACTATATTTGAATATAATTTACTGTATACTTAGCTGTTTTAAAATGGAATCCAATACTGTATAATAAAACCCCAAATAGCACAGCAAATGATTTATGATGATGCAAATGTATAAATACTTGGGTCTGAATAGTGCTGTTTCTGGATATATTGCTAACTACTGTACCAGCCTAACATCTAATAAATCATTCATGAAAAGCCAAAGTACACAATTTGCTGYGCTACTGCTCAAAATCTGTCTGACTCTAAAGGCCTGCTGACACAGACTTCAGAGGAGCTCTCACTCCCAGTTATTAAAAGTTGAGAACTATCACTTAAATGAAGGTATTTCTATTGACACAGGSAAAAGAGCTAAAACTTTAGAAGTTCTAAAATAGCAGCCTTTACAATTACAGAATAAAGACAGGAGTACATCACTTTAAATATTATAAAAACTCGTAATTATTTTGCTGACCATCCATTCATTAGCAATGCTATGAAGTAGCACCCCACCTCTATGTGTAAAAATATAAACCATCTGCAGTTTCAGAGAGAGACAGATCTATAA
This sequence comes from Malurus melanocephalus, assembly GCF_030028575.1. Lineage (NCBI taxonomy): Eukaryota > Metazoa > Chordata > Aves > Passeriformes > Maluridae > Malurus > Malurus melanocephalus. The sequence goes on along the minus strand of NW_026623972.1, from coordinate 189,614 downwards.
CATCATCAGKGTAACAGTGATGAAGTGCTCTATGCAGAGTGTTCTATTTGCAGCAGTGATTCATGGTGCTGGGCAAAAAAAAATGCTGACACTYGGAGAAGATATTTTCCTGTAAAAGGTTGAAGTCCTTAAGCAGCAAAAAACACCAAGTCCATCATCTTTAAACTCTATTGATTTCTGGTGAAGATTTAAAAGGCTGTTTACTTATTTCCCATCATTTCTGTCGGAGCTGTAACAATTCTCTTCCCACTGAATAAACCTCTCATGATCCTCTTGGTGATTAAGGTCAGACAAAATGTCAAACTCCTAATGCTAAGTGCTTTCGCATTAAAAATTAATATCAAATCACCAAGTAAAATCCAAACAAGAAGTCAGACATGTAAACAGAACACAATAAGGGCAATACTGACCATTACAAAAAAGAGCTGTAATGCATACATGAAAAAACACTTGGCAACAGGTAAGAAYACATTCTTTCACTTTTGCATCTTTAACCCCCTTTCTTATCTTAAGAGTTATTGTACTATGCTTGAGCCAATCCTTTTAAAAATCCTTTTTCCATTAAAGCTTGCAGTCATCTCCTCTATTTACCCCCAAATGCCATTTACTATATGACTGAAGTATTACAAGGATTGTTTTTATTTCATTCTGAACTTCATCTTGGAAGCAAGGATTATTTTTACAGATGCTGCTGCATACAGAGCCAGCCAGTATGCAGGTAACCAAAAGACATCCTAAGGACCCTCTAATTCAAACTCAAACTTATTGCTAATTATCTATGCAGTGTTTTAAACCACTGAACATATATACACATGAACAGAGGAATGTAGAACACAGAGAGGCTTCCCAGGGGGAAGGGCAGAAAGAGGCTTCCCAGGGCTTTTTATGCTGCTACTTCAGGCAACTGGACCATATTACTTCATTCATAAACTTATCAAGTACAATTTTCAAACTAATTACTTTTTTCAACCTTTTAAACAGTTACTCATATCCTGAGGGAAARCATGAAACCAGCAAGTGTAGAACCAGACTTGCAGRGTGACTGGAAACCTGCAAGTAACTWTAGAATAAACCACAAAGGTAGCTCTTAAATAAGGTACCAAGATGGCCAAGTGTAACCACTGGTTTGGTAAAACTAAGGGACTTTATTTCAGCAGGCTACCTTTAAACTTCTGGTCTACCTTGCCAGTTGACCTGTAAAGGATTGCTCTAGTTTAGAATACATCAACATAAATGAGAGATTCACAGGTGTCAGGGTAAGAAAAGGATTTCTTTGTAGTCTCCGGATTCTAAACGACAAATCTGAAGCCATTTGTGCTTTTTTAATGTTGTATATAAGGGATTTTCAGTCTTGTCACCTCAAGTGTGCTGGATTTGGCCGGGTTCATTTCCTTTACAGTAGCCAGTATGGGCTGTTTTGGATTTGCCCTGGAAGCAGTGCTGATAACTCAGGGAAGTTTTTCTTATCTCTGAGMAGTACTTACTCAGAGTCAGAGTTTTCTGCTCCTCATCCCACCTCACCAGTGAGCTGAGAGGAGACACAGCCRGGASAGCTGACCCCAGCTGGGCRAGGGATGTTCCAGGCCATAGGATGCTGTGCTSAGTAATAAACAGGAGGCCACTGCTTGGGGACTGGSACACACTATACCCATAGAGYGGCTGSGAGTGAGCAGTTGTTYCCATYTGACTATTTGTATTTYATGGGTTTTATTTCTCTGTGYTATTTTACTTCTCATTACARATTATTATTGTAACTATTACAATTATTATTATTATGTAATTTCAATTATTAAACTGTTCTTTTCTCAACCCACAATTTTCTCACTGCTCCCCATCCATTTCTCTCTCCAGTCCCACTGRGGGGGAGCATGTGAGCTGCTGTGTGGGGCTGGAATTTAACCACTGCAGAGAGCTGCTCCACCAGGCACTTGCACAGTATTTCCACTCTGCAGTGCAAACAGCTCCAGTTATTTATGCACACTTCCTACTATGGAACTAGGAATGACGTTTGTGCACCTGCCTAGAATTTGATAAAGACAGTAAGAGTATTGCAGGTGCAGTTCCATAACCAATATGGATTTACTCAGCTCTTAGCCAAGCAAGCCCCCTCCTCAGCAAGAACAACCAATTTAAGCCCATCTTCTGTCAGAGCTGTGCTACGTGTACAGAAAGGTCAAAGTTACTGCACTGAGATGTGCCAGGAGGAATGGTAAGAACCAGGACTGTGATTACGTGACAGGCTTTAATATCAAGTAAGGAATATTAACAAAATGCAATCAGTTTCCACCACASGTCATAAAAAACCACAAAATGCAGTAAAAYCAAAGTTATTACTCTTCTAATTAATAACTATCTGGTTAGCTTTCAAATCAAAATTACAAGAAGGGAATTAGGAGTTGTTTGTTACACACCAACTTTTTGGGTTTTTTTTTTTGAGTTTTACTTTGTTCCCACAAGACTTTGATGGGAGTCTTGAGAAGGTTCCATGGAGGACCTTGACTAAAATACAAAAACAAGTTGTTTGCTTTGTCAATCAGATAGGAAATCAAGAACAAACTGTTAACCAGGCCCATGGCCCAGTAGTGCTGTAACAGAGAGAAGAAAGAATGCAAAGAATTCTTCTGCATTGGTTCTATTATACATTTAATGAAAAATGTATTGTTCCCATAAAATACTCCTTGGAAACCACAATGAGCAACACAGCTCCTGCTAAGTGTGAGTTGAAACTCTGTAGCTAAAACGATCAGAATGAAAATATTAAATAATCACCCTTACTTTTGCTATCCATCGTAGTGGTATGTTAATGCAMCACCAACAGAACACAAAATTTCATACATGACTATCTAACTATACACTGTTATAACTACGTGTTTGCATAACAGTAGAGATTACAAATATTTAGCTTATATCACACCATAGGAATTTGTCAGTGAAGTGAAATATGCCAATTCAGAACAGTGTCTGTGGTACTGAACAGCACACAAACTCAGTCAAGCATATTACACACATCCTGGCAGTATTACAACTTGAAAACTTGATCTGAAAATTGTGCTTATCCTTGCTTTAGGRTTAAACATTATAAATGTTTAATGTAATTTTAACACAAATAATTTTTATGCTTKATCTTAAGCATTTTAAATACTTCAAGATGACTTCCTATGTTCATGTGTATACTGTTTAATGTTTCTTAAATACTCCAATTCAGATACCAACATGTAAATGCTTTAGAATAAATCTTGCATTTCTGATCCAACTAAAATTTTTTCTGCACCCTATACTTGTTTTCTTCTGTATAAAAATCAATAACTACCGTGAACCATAAGGTTTGCAAAAACTCTAAGAATTCYATCTTCCTGCCTGTAAGGCAAAAATTCATACACAAAGATTTTTGGGTTTTTTGTTTATGTCAGAGAGAGTAAAACTTCATTATGAAATAATTATTAGTAAAGGAAAATGTTATAGTTTACCAAACAAAAGAAATTAGTGCCAAGAACCTTTAAAAYAACACATCTTAGTTAGAAATGCCACACAATCTTGCTACACTCTTTTCCATGATGTCCTTGCCACAATTAGTCAGGATGGTGGTTATGATCCCTACCTCAGGATCATTTGATTTTACCTATAAGTTGATGAGTGTTAAATGTTGACAACCATTATGTCCTCCCTGCACCCCAGACAGRAACACCTGTCAGTACAGAGCTGCTCTGGTGCTCTCAGTATTTTCTGCAGAATCTGACATCTGGATTTGATTTGGTGACTCTGTGGCCCCACCATTGCACTGCTGAGTCACAGCAGGAGGGACACCCACAGGTACAAGGAACAAAATATAGTGCAGCTTAATTAGCACATATTTGATGTTGATTAGACAAAGCAATCAAACCAAACAAAACTTTTAAAAAAATGCAATGATCATTTTTTCTGAAGCCAGAAGAGGAAATTCTGTCAATCTGGGCAGAAAAGCAAAGTTTAGTTCTGGACCTCTAAAATTAGCACAGAATGCATGTAGTTCCTGGGGTGTGAGGAATTCTCCTGCCACCATGAACAAGACCACAGAATCACAGAATATGCTGARTTGCAAGGTATCCTCAAGGATYATCAAGTCCAACATTCAGCCCTGCACAGGACATCCCAAAATCCCTCCCAGTGTCTGAGAGCACTGTTCAAACATTTAATGAATTCTGTCAGGCTGGTGACAGGTAACCATTGCCCTGGGGAGCCTGCTCAGTGCCCAAACCTTCCTCTGAGGAAAGAACTCTCCTAATATCCAATGTAAACCTCCCCATGACACAAATTCGTGTCATTATCTGTCAYATAAGAAGAGCTCCCAAAATCCTGAAGAGAAAATTCTGGTTCAGCCTCAAGGTAGCTGGAGACTCTCACTGACTTTAATGAGATTTAACTGRTAAAGTTTGATACATAAATCGTGTCCAGGGACTTGCTAGATTTTCCTCTTTATTTCCATCAACCTAAAATASAATACAAGACTACTGTATGTTCTGGATATCTTGGTCCCCAAATCCTCATGAGACTCACAGAGTCACTCTGGTGAGGAACACAATACCTGCAACAGACCCAGTGCTGTGATGGCCTGACAGCCTGGAGATAACGAAACGCAAAGCGCCCAAATCTCACAGGCAATTCCTGAGAACRCCTTAACTGAGAACACCAAAGGTTCTGTTTGACACTGTTTGTGCTCCAAAGATATGCCCAAAGTGCCACTTTGCAGCAGGCTTCTGTCACTCAAAGCAGTGTGCCAGGCCAGCCCCAGAGCAACAAATGACACTCCCAAAGCTCCCGTCCAGAGTCAGAGCACACACCGATGCCCAGCGACTGCACACACAACCAAAAAGATGCTCCTTCCTTCCTTCCTCCCGGCATTTGCAGCTATCTGGRGTTCCCTACACTATCTAAGGAAAAGTAAAGCAACAAATGGTCAAAATGAAAACTTCATGTGTAAGAAGAAACAATAAAACAGATTAATTTCTGAGTTTATAAGCCCAAGATTAATCATGAATGAATATAATTAAGAACACCCAAATTACTCTTTATAATCTTGCTTTCCACACTTATTCAGCTTCAAACAACAGCCCTCTCATGCATATTTTATATTAAAATCTTGCAAAGCTTCTACAGATGTTTTGAAAAAAAATTTTTTTAAAGAAGAGAGAAAATTATTTACATTAAATTAACTRCAAGCCTTTAAGACCAAGTCTTCTTAGTCTGAACACGCAGAATTTTCACCTACAAAAGCAATTAAGCATGTGCTTAGCCTTTGAAATAGTGAAATGTGACTGTATTTGTGGTTGGTAATATACATGGATAATCTAAGGATCTGGAATCTCACAAAGTTGTTACTCCATGATTCATGTTTAGCTTCACTCCATCTCTGAGGAAAGGTTTTTTCCTTCATTTGACAAATATTTCAGTCTCAAACCATATAAACTTTTCTGAAATTGTATTTTTGAGAAAAAGTTATTCTTCCTCATATTTAAAATCTTTCTATGTCAAAAACTTCTTCATTATTTGAATATTTTTATAATAGAAATTGTATTTTTGAAAGAAGAGTGCATTATGAGCATTACAAAACTGCTRAAACTGTTTAAGTTATATATTCTAATTAGTTTGGCAGAGATAATACAAATTATGTTTACAGACTAACAATAATAAAATTGAAGTACTAGTTAAATATGTAAAATAATTAAAGGAATCATTTTTAGCCTGGCATAATTAGCTAATTCACTTTACAAGCATTTATTAAAATGAATTTACATGTTATATTCCATAGGTAGTTACACAATAGTGTTTACACAGGAAAAATATAATGAACCAAACTCTTTGTATCCAGCTCTCCACAATTAAAAAGAAGACTCCCCAAGTAATATCAATCTAGGAGAGACTAATTAAGTTTGGTTTGATAACCATTCATTTCTGCTATTGCCTCTGAGCAAATTGTTTATTAGAGAAAGTTATTTTACACAAATCAAATCAAACTGGGTAAACCATTATATTTGAGAGAAACCTTAGCCATCAGTCAATTAATCCATCATTTTCTCCAGACACTTTTGTTTAACGAGCAGATCATATTATCAACAATTTAGATATCCTATGATTCAATTATGACAGAAAATTTATTGACAGCTTCTCTAATACTTTTGTTATGAATAAATATTAAATGTTCTCCACTTTTGATGAGCAAACCAAATGCAATCATGTGTTAAATCGAATAGCTAAAACCTGACTGATACTTCCAAATGAAATGTTTTAAAAAAATATTTTGTAAATATTTAAAAAAACTTTAATTTAATCATTTGTATTACTAAAAAGAAAAATCAAACATACCTCCCAATTTTTGAGAAATGAGCAAATTACCTGATTTCTACTGACTAAATGAAAACACATACATACAAATAATAGCAAATATGTATGAAGAGATTGAATATAAATAAAAATGGTTTCATGTAGCACTCTAGAATACATAAGGCATTATTATGTAAAAGTGATATCAGCACCTTATAGAGACAGTTTCTGCAACCACATGAAAGAAYTGCCTAAAAGTAAACAGAAATATATTCTTCAGACATAAGAGATGAACACATTTGCTGCTGGTAATCATGTCTGTTAAAAGCCCAGTTGGCGAGATGTTTATAATTACAGCTGTCCTAAACTCAAGAAAAGAACATTGCTTAAAAACGATTACTCCAGAATATTCAAACCTCCTGCTGGACATCTCTCTTTGAAGAAATAAGACACTGACTCATTTACCACTGACCAAACCAATTCCTGATGAAACGRCAATGGTAAAGCTCTATCAAACCCAATGCCCATTATGGAGTTAATGGAATCACACAAACTTCTATCTATGTATTACAGCATGATTACTACTTCAAAGTACTTTTCCTTGAGCCAAGGAAGCTGCTTTTCTGCTGAGGGTTCCAGCTGCAGCAGGACACAGTGCTGAGCTGTGAGCCCAGCGGAGAGGCGTTCACAGCAAACTCACACAAAARCTCTTCATGTTTCCCAGGTCTAACACATTCTACTCATCAGAAGCAGGATTTTGTACACAGATTGCATATCAGCAATGTGTTTTGACCATTTCTCAACCTGGAATGTTTTTATTGTATATATCCTAGTTAAAAATATATTAATATATGTTTATGATCTAATATCTATAAAATACAACAAAACAATAATTTCCTCCCCTATCCTTACCTCCTGTTTGGACTGGTGAATAATGATGTGTTGTGGTTTACAGACATTGTCTCTACTTTCAGAAGTGAAATGAAACTGAATTCATGCCAAATGGAAGCCAAAGAAAGGTCAAATGTACTTTATTAAAAAGCATGTATTTCCAAAACCCTTGGCAAAAGCGATTGCACATCAAGTTGCTCACTGCCTCTCAATAATTGCATACTCTATCCTGATGGTTGCACTAGCCCCCATTAAGAATTCCAGAAGCTCTCATGCAAAAATATGGAATATCACTATTATTAAAACTGGTATAGTCAGGTACATAGCTGTCCATCAACCTACAGCATTTTTTTTAACAGAACTCAATAGGACTTTTCATGTACTTAAATGCTTTTACTGCCATATAAATACAAAAGTCCTGATGCATCACTGCTGCAGCACATTTTYATAGAGCACAGGCATCTCAATTCTTTTGTGACAGCAGCTACTCAGYTGTGATGCACACAACAGGAAGAACTTTGTAAGTTCTTTCAATAAGAACTCCCAAATTCATATGTATTACTTTAGCTGGAAACCTGTAATTAAAATTACAAAGGAAGTTCTGAAGTGAGTGAATGTATTTTAAAATTTCCTTTCTAACAGCTGTCGACATACCTGAGAATAAAAGTACAATAGAAATRAATAATAGAGAACAATGATTAATCCATGTATTCTTTCACAAGACGGCCACATGTACAGCAGCTCCCACACTGGCAACTCTGCAGGAGGAGCAGAAGCCAACCTTAACATAGAGACATAAACCCTGCTGAGCAACACACAGCAWTGACAACACAGCACAGAAAAATGCAGAATTACCTTTTGAGCTGCAGAGTGCTTTTATGGCAGCTTCAGTGGACAATGAACCTGTACTATCACACTTTGTAAAGTGTGACTCCTGGAGCTGTGACATCTACACCCWTCCCCTCCCTACAGGTCTTATTTCTACTGCAGGTGCATTTTAAGCAGAAAATCAGCTTTTTAGTCAAATGAGACCCTTCGCCATTGCAGAACCCCCCATAATGCCAGGTCCACATCGTGTCCATAGTGCTCTTACTCAAGGATCTACAAGATTAGACTTAAATCCTCACTGCTACATATATGACAAGGTTATTTAATGCAAAGTATGCCCAGTACCATTACCCTGAGTGCTAGGAATGAGGGAGCTTAGAAAGGGAAGACAAACAAGAAGTAAATGTGTATTTGGACTATGCATCTCAAATATTCCTTTAATAAGTAACTCTTCTTTTTTGAATACTAATTCAGGTGGATATTTATACAGTGAGAAAAACCAWGCAATAACACAGTGTTTCACAGTTGTGCTATAGAAAGCTCCAGGAAGCTGCTGATAAGAGTGATGAAAKCATTGGGATAAATGGACAAGGCTTYGTTCTGATAGTCTGGGAGAAGCTTCAACACTGTCTGTTACCTTTTTCATCAATCTCTGYCTGTAGATAAACAAGCCCTATGGAGTCTGCTCTCCCAATATCTCAGCACCCAATGGTTTACAACTCCATGCAAAAATTCAGCTAAACATAACTGGCAGAAACAATATGTTCCTACCTTCCTAARATATGGAAGTTACCACATTTTGTTGTAACATTCTAAAAACTCTAGAAGACAATAATCAAATATTGATGAAAGATGACACAGACAGCACAAATTTAGAAAGGTGTGAAGATTTGGAACCTTCTGAGGAGGCAAGCAAAAAAGATGAAGCATGTTGACACCTCTTTGTCACCATAACAGACCATTATGTCTTTTTCTCTTTCAGAACCCATCTCTGAAATCTCACAGAAGTATGAAGAGATGCTTCCCTCTCTGAATRTCTCATGGTCAGAAGCCCTAAGTATCCATTTTAAGTAAATAAGGAGAACTGAAACTGCTTTTGACCTTGTAACACCATGCCAGGGTGGTGAAAACACCCATCTCCATCCTAAAGCACCCAGYACAGGCAGTGGTGCTCAAACTGGCCTTGCCAGTGCTCAGCCACCAACCAGCCCTGACATGACCTTTCCGAAAGAGCACTGGCATACTTCAAATGGGTTCTCAGATGGAAAAATCATTCTCCCTAAAGATAGGAGAGTGAAGATTTCGCTGTAAGCTGCCATCTGAGAGAGCACCCAAAGAATACAAGCTCAAGACCTGGATGTCTGCACTGAAGYGTTATAAATAAGCTCATGCAGGGACAGATTTCAAGAGTGGAGAACCACATCCACATTACAGTTTGGATAGCGCTGAATTCAATATCCTCATTGTAGCAATGATGGGGAAAGATTCTCCTAGAAAACAGCAAGGGCTCCATGTACAAGACCACAGTCATTATTGTGTGAGCAGACTAACAAGCATTTGAGCTCTCCAGAAAGTACAGAACTGATCTCGATTTTTCACTTACCTACAGTAAAGTATATCAGCTGTTTTCTAAGAAGAAAACCATGAAGATTCTCTTCATGTCAGTCTGAAAGTCTCAACAGTCTCAAAGCAGAATGTGGCTCAATGGACAYATACCTCTTAGAAGCAGTAAAGCAAATGCACTTACATTTCAAAGGACTTGCCTTCCTCAGGAGGGGAAGACAACAGCTGCCTTCAACTGGGTAGTCAGCACAGGAGAGGTGACCAAAATGGAACACTTCAATGRTATGGAAGGCCAGAGGTGGAATTCAAAGAATACATGAAGGAAAGCTTTGCTGTAGAAAAGRAACTTGAAGTGAGCTAAGAGCATTTTACCATTTCACTGCTCCCCATGCTGTGGGGATTACAGACAACGGGGTGTGAGAATAGCCAGCCTGTTCTCCCTGTGGGACTGACAGCAGAGGTGCTGTCACAACCTGCTGGGGAGAACAGGCTGCTTGAGGAAAGCAACACATGCAAAATGCCAGAAGWTCAAAGGCTATTTATATATTCCCTCTTTAACAACAAACACCCATTTTAGAAACATTGTAACATCTGTGATGTCATGTACACATAAATGCATTCACAACTATACAGGAATTTCCCACTMCTGGGGAAACAAGACTCCAAACCACTCCCAAAACCACAGAAAACATTTACCTCTGTACTGCCTATACAGTCAAAGCCKTGTTCAAACTTGATAAATCTAAGTTTCAATAAAAATGGCTCATGAATCATAACTGAGCAATTGGTAGCATAAGTAAGTATTTTTATTTAAAGAAACTTAGGTGAAAGTCTTACAATCTCAATTGCCTCCAGAATGTACCTGGGCTTCATTGTTAGAACGACTGTTGACTGACAATACTAAAATCAGAACCAGGTTTGACAAAAAACAGAAATCAAGCAGCTGTGTGTGCTGAGAAAGCTCTTATGTATCTGACTTTGGCTCTCTGCTCAAATATGAGGTTGGCAAAGCTAATTGGAGTATACTTTAAAATAGTTAAATACCCATATGAATAATGGCATTAACATTTAAATAGATTCATTCATTCTGTCCTGTAGCTTTTATAAAGAGAAACTCTTTATTAAAAAAGTGTCAACATTTATTTATAACTAAGCACTCTGACAGACTATTTTTCAAATACAACATCCAATCCAAGAGAACTGGAAATAATTACAAGTATTTGTTCTCAAGCACATGTTGTACTTTGGACAATAGAGAGTATTAGCACTGCCCAGTGAAGTCAATTTTACACCTATGTTTAAAAATTATTCCTCCACAAGAAATAGGAGAGACGTCTTTCATAAATACAGTTCCTAGAATCAACAGAGGTCCTGCAACTGAAGAATAAAAACAAGAGTTGGGAGCACACAACTGAGCCCCTGAAATCCCAGCCAAGGTATAAGAGGGTAAATTTGGTTTGTCATCACTGAGTAGCCARTCATTCAAGTTTTGTAATAAAAGAATACTCCCAGAGATTGAATCCCATTCCAAAACTCTATAGGGGTATACAGCCACATATAGTCTTTTTTTTTTTTTCTTTCCTGTTTGTTGTAAGGGTCCAGACTTTTCACTATACACTCGTCCACAAGCTCAAAGAAATCATCATTATATTTTCACTGTGGCTGATAACACCCCCTGGTAAAGTCACACGTGTTATTACAGCCCATCTCAAATACATGCACCAACAGTTTGGTACTTAAACACAATCAAGGCTTGTACATCCTACTGAAACACAAGTCACTGATGATGGTAAAAACCTAGAACCTATTCAGAAACTCAGAATATTTCCATTACTCCTCAGCCTGACTGACTCCCTGGCCCAGTCAGAATAACTCCTGTTAGGGAGCATCTTAAATWCTATACACAAAAACCCCACCAAACCAAACTAAACCAAAAACATCCCTCAAGGATGAGTGATCTCATATGTCACTTCAGTTTCACTGAAGACAAATATCACAGTAATTCATCGTGAAAGAAGCAGGAGAACATCAGTGTGAGCAAGTGGGGAGAGAAAGTTGAGAGCAAGGATGTTTGAACAGAGGTGGGAGAGAAGAATTTCATCAGTGGGCTTGAGACAGAGAACTGCCTTTGGAGCTGCAGGTCTCTTTCCACTCAGTCTTTGGGACTAACACTGGGTGGGCCTCCCTCCAAAATWAAAAAAAAAAATCAAAGTAATTTAATTTTCTAAAATACTTCTTTTTTTCTGTGGCTGTAGAAAGCAACAGCTTGAGTATATCCTGTTAGTCCTGGTGTTGTACACCTAGTTCTGTCACAAGAGACTGCTGAATTCCCCAAGTCCAGATTCAGTGTGTACTCTCATCTGTTAAAATGAAGATATAATGAATCCTTTCACTATAGCTCCCAAAATTCCTAATGCATACTTTGCCTCTGTGTGTTTGGAGAACTTAAATCACATTTAACAGCTGACATCTGTTGATGCAGTTTTTCTTCTCTGCCTCTTTCCAGCACAAAACCAACGAGTGCAGAGGTACAGAMATGCTCTCACCCACCCCAGCACCTCCAGAACCACACCACTACCTCCAGAGCTATAAATCCACCTCYAGAGCTGAAGGATGCAGTGCAGTTGCTGTGTTTTAAATGCTTAAATATAAAATAAGACCTATGTGGAACATGAAAGGCACATGATTCATGAAATAAGGAAACAGTAACTCAATCATAACAAATATATTTGACCTTTAAAGCAGTAACAATAAACATTAAAAAGACTCAAGCTTTCCTTTGCTGCCAAGTTTATTTTCCTCATAAGTTGTGCCCATTATGCTACAATAATCCTTCATTACTCCAGTACAATAATGCACAGTCTATGGTCTACCTATAGTTGTCTGGTGTCTATTTAGTTTTATAGCAAGCAAGCAATTTGAGAATATGGTAATAAAGCCTCAATCACAGTAATGATGTATGATAGGCTGTAATTTCTGTGTGCTAATGGTTTACAAACAGTATCCCAATGATGATGGGAATCTCATTGATTCATTATATGAGTGCAATAATACCAAAATAACTTACTATAGATCACTGTTTACTCATGCACATASTGATAACAACCTCTATCTATTTCTATATACAGATATATAGAAATAAAATTAGTATTAGTCTTTCCACATAAAAGTTCACATGGCACAAAACATTTTGTGTTGAGTTTCCTAAATCAATGTTTAAAGTTGAAATTACTGCATTGAACGGGTTCTTTGAAAAGCAACCCATTGATTTTAATCTGCATGAAGCAATCAATTACTCCCTGTCCTCTTTATTCCAAACTGTAATGAAAACTAAACTGCGTTGTCTTGAAAACTAAATGTGAAGATGATCATAAACAGAATTTAAACTCCATGGATTATTCATATCTACCCATTTAGATTTGCCATTTCCATTATGAGTACATTTGCCATGAGCATTTAATGGACATCTAAAAGGGAATTCATTAAAGCAGGAGCTGTTGGCAGCACTTATGGGCTTCAGACTGCTTTATGTTTGCCTTTAATAGCTCACTATTATAAAAGTGATATATTGTGTTCATCCCATTAGTAGTTTGCAGAAAGGTCTGTAAGACATAACAAATCCTTTTGAGTATTGTCAGAATCAAAACTAAATCACTAGGTATTTTTTTTCAAGCGGCATATTATGACCCCAATGAGGTACCATTTTAGGTCATCTAAATTTTGATGATCTTAGCCAAGTAAGAATTTAATGGCCCTATAGACAGTTTGTTCTTTTTCTTAATGAAACACATGTGAATTATTAATGCAGTCTCAAATGCACATATTTTTAAAAATCTGTCATAACTATCAAGGTTAAGCATGCTTAAAAATGAAACATGTATTTCTCAAAAATATTTTCTTCCTTGTTTTGGGTCAAAGCGGTGTCAAGGCAAGCAGAAAGCTTAATGCCACCCACATGTGAGTGCAAATTCTGCAGAGCAAGCAGCCTCCACCCMCCTGCTTCTGCTTCCCCTTCCCCAGTCCTCCAGTGGTGAGCAGGAGGGATGAATCTGCACAAGTATTTGCTTATTGGCAMAGAAGGAGTGCAAAAGGTGAACTAGAACAACGTGGAACTGCAAAAAGTAATCCAGGGTTGGTGAGAGAAACACCTCTCCATATCATAGCTGAGTCCTACTTTACAGGTTAATGCACTTTTAGAAATAACTTCATATCATTTACCATCTAAGTATTCATGGTGGCGGCCTCAAAGTGTTATTGTGATTAAATCTTTATACAATACAAACCAAACAGGTATTTGATTATTCATTGCATGCTCAGCAGAAGCACTCCCACCCCCAGCCCACCACACACTGCACAATCCTGTTTGTTTCCTTGTGCTCCCTCTGCTGACCCTCTGCCTCTCACACAGYCTATATTTCCCAACAGATGTGATTGATTTATTTGTACAGGAAACAGWGGACTTCACAACATGTACATTTAAAGCTATTTTTAAAAGGATCACCACAAATACTAATAAATATGAATCATTAGATTTACTTTACAAAGTATGACTTTCCTTAAAATTCCAGTAGTTCAGAACACCTTTCCTCCTTCGCTTCCAACGGCACTGGCAGCTTTACAAAGTACTAAATGTAGCCATGGTGCCATGACAATCAGAAATAACTTTTGCAGGGGGCTGTATAGACTGAAGGCATCTGCAAAGCTTGGGACAGTTAGAAGTGCGTAAAACCTTGAAGACTACTGGCATACTTCGAGCAARCAACTTCACTAAAAGATGATGATGCTGAGGAAAATAGGCAGCATTTATCAGCTCTCAATGAGTTGCAGAGTGATTGACAGAGCAAATGACTTCACCAGGTTCTGAAACTCCTGATCAGTAGAATGATAAAATCACTGGTATTAGGAAAGAATCCCGAGAAGCAACTGGCCACTCCCACTTCATTGCATTAGAATTCCAATGACMATAACTTACAAGAATTTGAAGGATAGTAATTAAAAAAACTCATTAAAATAGCTATATATACTACCATATACATGTGCAAGAAATGATAGGAGATACTCAACCTATGAAGCAGGTAAAAGGAATCACAGCTGCTAGTGAATTATTTCCCCTCTGCTTGTTGTCCAGTAAAAACTCTAAAATCCCTTCCATGATCTAGGAACAACTGGTTCTTCAGTGAATTGGTATGTGATAATTTTGGTCAACGGTTCACAAAATCAGAATTTGTTTATAACTCACAGGATGTGTGTTTTTGTTTACACATAATTAGTTTGAAATCTTTATACCAACTTCYRAAARCAGGTGAMAGTCTGAAAWGATGGGGTAGATGCAACCRCAAGCTSCASAAATCTGTATGAGGCTGAAAACCCRCATCTGGGGCTTATGRCTCTAAAMCAGAAGAYGACACTTTCACAGCAGGAATACAAAGCAGAATCTCTTCTTCTCAGGCAAAAGAAGAGGAGATTTGGGATGACTCTCAATCAGTCCTGGCAGAGCCCCATTTCGTGCTGTGGCTGAGCATCAGCAGCTGAGTGTGCAACACAGAGCGATGTCCGTGCGCTGCCACTGTGACAAGAGCTGCAATCTCCAGCTCATGCAATCTYATTGGTGAACTTGCTTTCTGCGAGAAAATTACAAATTATCATAGCTTCTGCTTTGGAAAATTCTTCAGTGCCTGTAGAGCCAAGATCATGGAYAGCACAACCAGGAAAAGCGGTCAATTGTGATCTCAGTTGAAATAACTRATTTCATAGCATGCTATGAAAACCTTCAAGAGTCTATTAGTCAAAGTTAGAGAATCCAATATTCTGTTTGAACAAASAGCAGAAGATTATATTTAAGGAGAMCCAWGTGAATTCCTAACCTTTAACATGTTAATTTTGTAAATGTATTCAAAATGGTTGACAAGACAGGAAAATGTTCTGTCCTGTCTAAGCAATTTGGCCTTGAAAAGATAAACTAACRTCAAAAGCTTGAAAGCTTCTGAAGAATCAGGCTTCTTCAAAATAGCTATACCAGCCCTACTGTAAACAGAAGATGCTCAGCTCTCATGGTTTACCTTACTTGGATGGAAATCATGCTTATCAKCACTGACCTGTCAGCTGCACCTTTATGAGTGGTCCTAGAACKGCAGGTGACAGTATTCCATAAGCCAGCTATGCCCTAAGGAGGAGAATGACCCAAGGCAGGTGGGTTTGCCACAAGATCTCCCAGAAAGATGCCAACTTCTTGTCCAACAGAAAGAAAGGAAACAATAGAGTGGCAATGAGCTCATTTGCCTTTTCCTGAGAAAAAAAACTATCTGGCACCCTCTAACACACTACCTTAAGTGCTCTTCGGTTTTTCAACACCAAAGCCAATACATAAGTGAAAGTAGCCTTCATATTTATTAAGTATTTTCCCAGTTAAACTTACCATTTGAAAACACTTTACTGCTTGTCCTAATGGTAAAACAAAAAGGAATGAAATGCACAAATGGTTTGAATATTTAGTAGAAAGGGAAAAAAAAAAGATCAGAGTGCAAGTATTATCAAAATTTTTGGATGAGCCACAMACTGACACCCAAATAGGAACAGGAGTGCTTGCTGGATTTGTTTCCTTGACTGAGCAAAATGCAGTTTCTGCAGAGATTTCTGTGCAGACCTTTCTTGGCAAATCTATTGTCACACAGGTGCAAAAGGAAGGTAGGTATGACATCACACCTGGCTCAGAGGAGTCTCTTCCCTTTGTTCATCATGAAGCATTTTACTGCAATGGGGATGTTTTCTTTATGTGACACTCTCAGAAGTGTCTAGGTAAGTCACGTGAAGCCAAGGGCAGTCCAAATAAAAAGATTTTRAAAATTGATTCAGAAATCTGATGACTTCATCCACCTGKAAAGTTTACAGATCAAAGGAATGGCTATACAGAGGAAGTAGCTGAAGCCTCAGTTATATCTCAAACCCCAGAAAGTTTCTCACCCTATGTAATGAATATGTCTGTGGCTGCTCTGCAGGAAACAGTCCTTAGGAACTCAGCTCCATTGACTTAATCTCTCCTGGAGTGGAAGTGATGCATTGCTGGTTAGGCTGGATGATTTTGTGACAACAGCTTTGATAAAGAGACAAAGGTTTCTGTACATGCTGCTTCATGAGCATTAAATTAGACCAACACTGATTTTTGCACACAAATACTTGTAAATAACTCCAAAAAGCRCMAAGAAAAAAAAGAATAAACTGCAAYAGGAATGCAAACTAGCCAGTCCTAGTTAATTAAAAAACCAGTAGTAGTGATAAGAGCGTAAAAGGAGAAACAGCATGTCCTTTGCAATTCTGGATTARCCTGGAATTTACAGCTATAACAAAATAAGCAGAAAATACTCCAAGAGATGGGCAGCTCTCATGCCTTGTTTAACACTCATTTTTTTTGTAAGGTCGAAACCAACTGACCTTGAGGTCACAAAGGGTGGAAGTCTACGCCTTATCTACTCAATTTCACCTTTGTTTCACATGTAAGAATATAAATCCTCAGTGCATACAGCGACATGGGAAGATTACTACTTGGATTAAGTATTTCCCCATGGAAAAAATAAATTCAATTAACTGAAGTTAGTGCTGTGGAACAATTCCTATTCAAGAACACTGCCATATCAATATATATTCCCATTTATAAATCTAAACTGACAACACTATTCTAAAGGAAAATCTAGAAGATTATCTAGAAGACTGCTTTTGTAATACAGTAGTTGCTGRCAACTAAATTCAATTCTTAAGTAATTTTGAAGGAGAGGCTAAACAACTGATCAGGTAMAATCCCACAACTCCCCTTTCAGCTGTATTGAACTGGATCCCAGGACCTAAATGGAATGGCGGGTAACTCACCCAGTATCAACAGGAATTTTCTGACCTCCTGGGATTTTACTAGTTTGTCCTTTTTTTTGACAGATGTACTTATGATGTGTTGTTTTGCATATTTTTTCTCTTTGAATTACACAAATATGCAATTTCATAATTAAGTTTAACTTGAGTCCAAAATTGCTGTAGCCTAATAATAAAGAATTTGCTCTGCTCTGAACTCTGATGGGTAATTTACTTACTTCAAGGTCTGTTAAATTAATTCATTAAGCCACCTAAATTATGAGGATACAAGGACAAAATACAGCAAGAAAACCAATATGTTTTAGACGAATAGATAATAAGTTAGCCTGGCTGTTGGGTTTTTTTTCTCCCCAAGATGCCCTATTTGCTACTTATTCCTTCTTGCTAAGTTGGTTTGGGATATACAGCACAAGTGAAAAGGTCCAGCAGTTAGAGATTACTCAAAGAAGATAATTTGCTTGAGGTGAAATAAGTGAATTTTAAAGCAAAGAACATAATCAACATATAAAAACCCAAACAATCTAATAAATATAAAGTAATATTTAGAGGACACCATAAGTAGTGTCATTACAGACAAGTCCAGCCATCAAAGACAGAGCAGAGCAGACAATCRTGAAAGCTGAATTCAAAACAACTTTTATAAAGCAGAAAGAGGAATTATATTAGATATCTCTATTAGATATATCTGTACCAGAAAAAAATCACTAAGCAATGAAATTGTTCCTCTGGCTTAGAAAAATTTGAAAAGCCCTAGCCTTCAAAATAAGATGTAAAATGCRGAAAGACTTATTTTCATAACATTTATTCCCTAACTATCCATTACTGAGACAGGTAAGCAAATAACCAAAGTAGTGGTTATCATTCCCATGCCAAAGAATACAACAGAAAATTAATTTACACAAGCACTTAAAAGCAAATTGGTACCATGCATATTTTGCATATAAAACAAAATGTAGAAAAAGRTAACTTCATTACAGATCAAAACATCTCCACATGTGTGGAATTACAGCTGACTTATACTAGTTTTGCAAATGAACTATCCACTAATTTCACAGGCAATTTCATGTTCTTCTGTCAGCAGAAATACTAGGATTTTTCACAAACCAAGACAATGCACAAACTCAAACTCATTCCTCTTTAAAACACACTTGTGATATTATTAGGAAAGTATTTTCCTTATCCCCTTCTAAACATGCAACAGGTTCTTAATGTAGTTAAACTGCTGTACTAAATTGTCTGAAATGTARCTCTCAGAAAAATTAATTCTGTTTGCAGCATTTTGTGACACATTCYTCCACTGTTTTATTAGCCTTTTGTTGTCACCACAGCTTCTCTCTCCTCCTGCCACCAGCTCACCAGCTTTGTTCTGGGCCTTTGGTATTAGGAGAACAGTATTCTCTTTCACATCAAAAATTATATTCACATCCAAATAACTCAATAATATATTTGCCAAACACTTAAATCATCAATAATTTGCAGTGGAAGTAGGATTAGATTTTAAGYCCACAAGTGATGGAATCAATTCTAAAATGCTTAAATATTAGTTTACAAATATTGCTTATAGCTTAATAGCATCATAGACCTAACTTCACACAGATCTTGGCTCTAGACAGCAATTATATYCTCAGCCTAATGTAGCAGTTAATGGACATACATTTCAATGATAATTGCAATCCCTGAACATGATAATGTGCCTTTATTAGCAGTTACAAAATAAAGCTCAGCTACAGCCAAGTGAAGAACTGAACTATGCTTAGTATTTATTTGTACTATTGACTGATTTGTGTTATAAAATTCTAAACTAAAATAGCATGGCACTTAAACCAGTGCTGTAATTGTAAACATGTGACTAAAGAATATCTCTGTAATGATTCATGTAGATTTTAGTTGTCATGAGCAAGGAGTCGAAAGATAATGAGCTAGTGAGACAAAGGTGAGAGACAGAAAACACACCACTTCAGAAGGGATAAAAAGGGAGGTTTTAAGGACTTGTAAGAAGTATTGTAAGAAAAGGAGGAAGGCAGGAGCATATAATGTAAAATCTGAGAAAAGAGAAAGCACAATAAAAATTCCCCAAGCAATTGTAGCAGGGAATGTGCTGTGCAGTCCAAGAAGAAAAGCATCAATTCACACATAAAACAATCACAGAAAAAAATGACAGAATTGAGGACATGCAAGATGAAGAATACTTAACAACTCAACCTAATGAGGAAGCCAGTGTTTATGATTCCATAAAGTTTTGAGTGTTTGCCTCTATGTCCTGCTAGAGTATTTGCTGTACAGAATTTCCAGGTAATGAAGAAATTCAATAAAGAAATTTCCAAAAGCAGTTAAAGGACAGACTTTGAGATTTAAAGTTTGCTGAGGCCTTGTTACTAAGTATTGCTGGCCAGTCCCATAAGCTATAATATCACAGGCTCTAGTTCACATTGTTTACTGTTGTCATTTTTTAAATTTAAAAACAGAAAACAAAAAAAATTCTCTACAAAGTACTTACCCAATCCTCCAAAATCATAGATTTTTTCAAAGGAAATCCAATTATTTTTCACATGAAGCAAGATGGTTGTCAGTGCAAGCCACAATCCAAAATTAAAAATAATTACATTATTTTATATGCACTGGCACAATTAACTTAGCTTGTCAAGTCTTTAGGCAATTAAGTAAGTTCAAATATTAGTTCAGGAATATTTGCTGAAAGTTCTTTCTGCTCATGGCAGGATAGGAACTGTGATAAAAAGAAAACATGGAACAATATCTGCCAGGGCTAACATTTACTTAAMTCTTCTGTAGCTGCTAAACTTTCTAGAAATTGATAGGTCAGTCAATAGGTCAGAGCCTCCTCAATAGGAGGAAGCCAAGGCAATCCAAATACACATAAAGCAACATTTTTCTGCCGTCTACAATAAAAGAAATCCTAATTTGTCCAAAACCCCCTGATGATTCTAAACACTAAACTGCTGCTGGCCAAACTGACATCTCCAATCCCACAGAAAGGTACCACACTTAAATGTTAGAGCTACAGATTTGGCTAGTGTTGTGGCTGTATCTATGCTGGAGACRGATATTCATTTGAGAAACATTACATGTTTTTATCTCATTTTTGTACTTTAAAGGTTTAGAAACATTTTTTTCTTTGAAGGTACGACTAAAACACCTGGAAATTATTTGTCATATAATTTTACATACTGAATTTTGACCACACTGAATGCCAGGTGTATGTAACATGGTCGAAATCTCTTTGAATTGTAAGCTGGTATCCTGCAACATCTAAATTTCTGAATGTAAGCATAACATTTGCTCCAATTTGTGCCTAAAAATGTTTAAAAGGAAAAGTTTACAAAAGGTCCCTAATAARAGTCTGAAGCTCTTTGTATAATTTCTACACATTTGGAAATAAGCTGTAATCTTTGGCAAATACTATCTACTTATTTTGAGTTCTGTACTAGCAATTACCTTCTACTTAATTCAGCATGGGCTGAATGAACTCATTAAATGAATTGGGATTTTTATGACCAGCACTACCCAGTGCTTCCCTGCCATCCTTCAGCTGGARAAGCACATACCTGTTGTGTTTGATAAACCACACATAGTTGTGCTTGGGCTGTTCCTTTCCAGAACACACATGCACAGAGGAAGRCTCTGCATTGCCTCAAAAGGAGAGGAATTGTGCAACAGCTGTTGAGGTTTTCCATCAGCACCAGATGGATCCAAGACCCACCAAATCCATACTTTCTTTTCCTATGTGAACTGCAGGGAGAYTGGATGAGAGCAGTGTGGAAGCTATGAAACTAAACAGAGTGAAAATGAGATTTGGCCTAGTGAAGGGAAAAATTCCAGTGACAGTATTTTTCTTCTGAAACAAACATTTTTTATTCTTTCTAGAATATGCCACAGAAATAAGTGTATCCAATTCTCACTGTGATATTTCCTTAACAAACTCTAAATGTTAAACTTAAATGAGAGGCATTTCATGCAATCTGAAATATATTCAGTTCAATTAAAAATAATTGATGCATAGTGAAATAATTCTTCCCAAAGCTGCTGTAAGATCTTCAAAAAATAAAGCTATTTAATAATTTTCATCTCCTACAGGCTACAGAGAAGCATTATTGCATATTAAAAATTGGAATGTGGTTTTCCCAGAGGTAAAAGAAAGTTATTAAAACAACCTATTTATTGTTGATATAACTATCCATTTGTGCTACACAAAAAGTAACAATTTCAGTACATTAAAAGAAAAGCTAATTAAGGCATAATTAGTATTTTCTATGCTTTGATAATTAAGGGTTAGYTGGCTATTTCTTTTCAAATTTCTATTTGAGGTAACCCCAACCAKGTCTTTAATGAGCAGCTAACACTATTGAATCCCTGATGGCTGAGGAGTTTAGTGACCACTACTACATTACGTTCATTTATCACTGCCTCTTTACGTATAAATTAAAGTAGCCCTGTAGCTATGTTGATCTACTTTATATCAATTTCTTCATCCATATCAGCTGAATATGTATGGCATTAACCTCATTTACTAGTTTGGAAAAGCTGAATTAAAATGAGATCTAATTTCTRGTGCACAGAACAATTTCAAAACTGCCTGCTAATTCCCAGCACCTGTCAGTGTTGGGATCTTCACCTCGTGGTAATGAAATAAAACGGTGTATGTATTTTACGGCCAGAAAAGCATAATCATTCATAAGTGTTAAGATATCATTAATCATGGAGATGCCAGGCCCTGAGTCTTTGATGAGACACTCACAGATCAACCCCTCCACCTACAAAAGTCCCACTGAAGGCAGTGGGACTGCTACACATCTCTAGTCTCATATTGGACAGGCAGAAAAGTGGTCACACGCTGCACAACCAAGTGCATTTCTTGTTTTTGCTAGGTCATGCTTCTGTGTCTGCAAGAGATGTACACAGGAATATACATATACTGAAAAAATATCAAAATAACAAGTCAAGAGAACACCCGTTCCAGGTGAGAAGACCAGCCTGTGTTCAGGGGGTAGGTGATACTTGGTTACATACACTTTCGGCTTTCAGCTGCTGCAGACACCATCCAGCAAGGAAACTGGTTTTTTTCCCTCTCCTTTAAACACACTGTAATCTAAATTCTAAGCCCCTGAGATACTTTTTTATKATAATGCAGATCTGTAAAGTCCATAATTAAAAAGTTTTAAGAACACATAGAGATTCAAACCTAAATGTTAAGACAGGTCTTTATACTGACCAAATAATCAAATAAAATACATGCAGTATACAATGGGAAATGCGCTTTGCATCCTCCCCGCTCGCCTTTATAATCATGCTCCAACTTGTAATGGTAAAGGTCTTTATAAGAAATTAATACACCTACTTCCTTCTTCCCTCTCCCCTGCTCTGGATTGAAACCCAGACCAGATTCCCAGACCGTGTGACCTCTGGTGCGAGGAGATGGCTGCATCTCTCCATGTGTACAAGCAGCTATTTCCCAGGAATACTGGAGCCAGAATTCTCACTCCTGCTCTCCTACCCTGGGTCCCTATCACTTCTACTTAAAGCTGGGGCAAAATAATAAAAGCATGCCTTGCTGGAACACGCTGTTGCCAGAGATCTTCMCTTCCAGAGGGTCCCTCAAAGTGCCTCCACCTGGGACGGATTAACTCTCCCATGACTGCTCTGAACTCGTTCAGGTTTACTGCTGGATGAGACAGGCGCGAGCAAGGAACCAGTAAATGCCTCGCAGAAAAGAATTTACCAAAGAGCATTTTAACAAAAAAAAAAAATTCTTTTTCCTAGGCAAAGCAAACACGGCCCTCGCACGCTGTTCTGGTTCAGGTTCGGGTGACATTCAAGCATCACTCGGCAGTCGCAGCCGAACCGCGGGCCAACAGCGCCGCACGCTGGGCTCGGCACAGGCGGCACAGCCCCGGGCACGGCACCAACGGGAGCATCACCGAGCCCCGGGCACGGCACAGCCCCGGGCACGGCACCAATGGGAGCATCACCGAGCCCCGGACACGGCACAGCCCCGGGCACGGCACAGCCCCGGGCACGGCACAGCCCCG
>NW_026623972.1:142370-165803 GCF_030028575.1 Malurus melanocephalus | reverse complement strand
AGATACAAGGGAACTAACAATAAAAAGAACGCCTGTATTTTTCAAGACCACACTTCTAGAATAACTCTTAATGCTATCTCAAGAGAAAAATCTTCAACCAAAGCAATCTTTTTCTTACAATTACTGTAACAGTGTACATGTGAAGATCTGAACTGTTACAAGTGCCAGAATTCCCGAGTAATAAGTAGATCTTAGTGTTATACTTGTTTCAAGTTAACTATTCTAAGTGAACTCAAGAAATTTTAGTAATTTACCTCACTCACTTGCATTTCCTTTGATACATTAATCGACGAGACTTACCAGTTTTATTTACCCTTGGTAATATTTTATGGCCAATGAAGGACAGTCAGAGCCAAACGCCTGCCCATCCCACAGGCCGCTGATTCAGCTCTCCCAGGACAGTTGGGAATAGCTGCACATTGATCCACTCCAGCAAAGGCTACATACCCCTCCTGGTGCTTTTCCTCCTGCCAAGGGCAAATGTCTGATGTGCTTGGCAGCATGAAAAGGTCCCAGATAAGAAGTCTTGCAAGGCAAGAACTTGCTCATGAAGTGACAACACTGCTCTACCCCACAATGAACAAGATTCTCATGTTCTTAMCACCTCCAACTTCATTTTTGTGCTGTCTTGGGAAATTACTCAATTTGGCAGAGATGTCACCAGGCAGTGTCTCTATACTGCAGTGTAGTCCAGTGAATGCTCTATTCGGGGCTGGATAACTACAAAGAATTCTTCCTTAGCATGGATAAATGAGGAGTCTGATTTGGAACAGAAGTCAAACTCCTCTGCGAACAAAAACACACTAATTCTTGGTAATTTTTCTAATTCTTCATTCTTAGTACTCATTTTTCCTTTTAAAATGGATGTAATTAGTTACATGCCAGGCTAAAAKAAGAATCCAAAAACAACAGAAAAATTCCTTATGAGTGGTTGATGGACATGACATACACAATACAAACAGGAGGGCTCCCTCCCCTGTGACAACACTTTTCACTGGCTAAGCCATAGCAAACAACCATGACAAATCATAACAGTCTGATTATGGAGCAGGAGATTAGAGCAGCAGAACTTCTGGGTTATTCTGTACTTTAGGGACAATGGATTAAGTCTACCAGGACATCAATCACATTGCCTCTTGGGCAGCACTTGCCAGTAGTCCCTACTGGCACAGTTAAAACCTTTCCCTAAGTCCTCCTTGCTACAAATTGAACCTATTTCATTCCATTTTCCCTTTGAAGGGSACTGAAAACATCTGATCTTCAGCTTGTCTAAAACAACTCAAATTTCTAAAACGTTCTAGATTTTGTTCCACCCCAATATTCTATTTGCTAAACTAAACTGGAGCAACATCTGCATCTCATTTGTGCTGTCCTACTCTCCCATTTGTCTACAGTTTTTTCAAAATGTGGTGCACAAATTTGGACACATTATTCCAGCTGAACCCCGATTGCCTCTAAATATTCAAAGTGGAGTAAGAGAATCCAACACGTGACATAATATTCCTGCTACTTCAGCCACAAAGATGATGGTTTTTTTTTTTTTTTTCTCATGTGCTAAACCAACACATACTACTGARTTACCCCTATTCACGCTCCACAGCAGTTTCTGAAATAACACTGCTGGCCAGAGAGGYCTCACTGACAGTTCTAAGATGGGATTTTCATTCCTAAGCATGGTGTTTTACCAGCATTTTAAACTTTCAGGTCATTTCTYCAGTTTATGAAGATCTTTTTGAATTCAAAGCTTGTCCTTTGTGATCATTTCCTCACAATCTACTGTTACCTGGAAATATAAATATATAATTGTGTAGTTGTTGGTATGTTAAGAATATTGCAAAGGAACAGTCTCAGTCAAATCAGTGATGTTTTGGCTAATAAACATTGTGTTTGATGATGTCAAAGCACTATGACACTGCTCACAGCAGTGGCCACAAGTGGCACTATAGTAATCYACAGCTGCCACTCAGAGCAGCTGGGCTTTGACTTCAGTAAAGCAGCTGTGGTGCTTTTCCAGACAACTTACTCCMATTACCCTGCCAGCACCCAAACCTGCAAAATGCCAGAAAACAACGACCCTATGAAAACTAAGTCATACCAGCACTGAAACAAAATATGTACTGATAGTCAATTGTTAGATAAATATTAATAGTACAGTACCAGAGAATCCAGTCCAGTATTCAACAGAAATTGAATATTTATATATTCATTCAAAGGTATGTCTGTTCCAAAATACAGTGTCTTGATGCATTACTTTGTATTGGAATGGTTATGGCCCTACAAGTGTATTACAGCATCCTGGAAGAAATCTCCAAGGTTTTGCTATCCTTCCTCAAACCATAAACCCCAGTGGGCTGGTTAATAAGAATGCATTCATTTACCTAGCCAATTCTCTTTTTCCTGTAATGAGTTTGCTTTTATTACATGCACATATTTAAGAATATGAGTTAATTAATGAACAAAATTTGTATATTTAGATCGAAGACTTGTTCTACATTTTCATTAGACTCTTCATTCTCTAACCATTTTCTGTTTGTCTGTATGCAAGCATATGGGCAAACAAAATCATTACAACATGGCTGAAGCATGCAAAATTTCCATTWTTCATTCTGTAAATAAAACAATCCAAGCAATCCTGAATATTTATATAAATGTGTATTAACTTAGTAATTTGATCTATGTCTGACTTTTCTGCTTCCAACTGTGAACCTGTTTATTGCATATTTGTAGACARCTGCCAGCAAAAGCCCGTATGTGAGGATTTACAAGCGTGGGGGCAGCATGCCATCTGCTGCTCTCCGAGCTGCTACAGCAGCACAGACACAGCAACCTCACCAGTGCTGCCTTCTGCCTTCCTCTTAACTGCACAAAGTACACAAACGTTTGCTTTATTAAAAATGTTGAAAAGAAACACCACAACAGGGAGCTCAGATGCYTTCACACACAGCTTTTGTTAGAAGAGCTGGCAAAATACTGCWCTCCAGACCATGGGAATCTATCCATGCAAATGAGAGGCTGCTGTACCAGGCCTGCTAGAACAAAATAAAATAGGAAGTRTAATGTGACAGCAAACTAAGTGATACTGGTAGATAATGTGATAAAACCGTTGAAAAATAAATCACTTTGAAAGTGCATTTGCAATGAATTCTAAGGGGTCGAGACTGGGGCTAGAATTTGGGAACATCCCTTGAACAGGTACACATCATGAGAGCCTTGCAAAACTCCCCCTGYCACAGCCTGGCTTCATCCAAGCACACGCCATAAGCAAAGGCAGCATATGAAATATGATATATCACCACATAGATTCATGTTCACTGATGGGGTAGGGGAAAAATAGAAACAATAAACCAACACAAAACCATTTTCCTAAATTTACCCTACAGTGTTTTTCCCATATACTTTCAGTATAAGTTATTTCTTCCTGTTCGAAGTGCTCTCCAATAAATCAGTTGGAAACATTAGCCAGCATTTTACCCAGTAATTAACCATTTAAGCCTCCCCATACAGTGCAATGGCAGAGCCAGGGGCTTATGGTCATTCACAGCACACTGCTGAGCTGGCAAAGGGCCAGCTTGGACATGTTTCCAATGATAATGCAGCTACACGTGATTAAATATAAATAATGCACTGCCTGTTTGTGCCTGCTGCTTCACCCACACACAAGTGCTTCTTCCATCTCTCTTTAAGGATTGACATAAAAAACATGGGGGACAATCTCCTAAACCAATCCATCATAGCATACTGTRCATTGATGGGGCTTGTCTATGCAGTTACACCTCCATCAGGCACGATATAAGGCAACAAAGAAACTCTCAACATTGGATAAAGGAAAAAAAATAATCATAATGATATAATAATATCAAGAATAAAAGAATAAAAATTAAAATAATATAATAATAAAGAGAAATTACAGGTCAGAATGACAACTACTGTAGAGCCACATTGCCTTTGAATTGCCATCAGTAGGAATTTTGCTCACAAAAATACCTGGAGCATCAGTACACTTTTACTGTGTACCTCCTGCTCCTTAGCATTACAGAAGTCCATCATATTTTAAAATAACAAGTCAGCTTTGACAAACTGAAAGGAACACATTGCTTTAATGAAAAAGTAATCCAGCATAGTGTAAAACTCTCTTTTTAATATTAAGTGAGAAAGGTGAAGGTAAATATCAAACCTGAAGAGGTAAAAATGTTCTGGAGATTGGGACTGTCCACCAGAAAGCAAGGAAAGAGTGCTGCACAAGTAAAACCAAACCTCAGACACAGTCACAATTCTTGCTAGATTTGCTTGAAGCTCCAACAGAATTCTTTCTCAAGATCAATTGATCTCATCTTACTGACATTCTCTTTATAACATCTACATTATGACTGTCCCCTACAGTTAAGGTGAATTAACTGCTGCTTCTTCAAAAATGCATCTTACTTTTCCTCCTTTCGTATTTAAAATGCAGAAAAGCCAAGTAATGTGAGAAATACAGTGGAAACCACATAAATGAATAACTGTCAAAAGAAAAGGACTATTAAAAGAATAAATCTTGTGTACCCAGCTGTGAAATATAACACAATATAGCAAAACCAAGCTAAATGTTTGAAATAAAAAATTGAAATGCAAAGTAACCTAAAATTGTTTAATGAACATAGCTGTTAAAATATTAACTCCTTGCATGCCAAAACTTCAAACATACATGGTAGGAAGTTTGATCAGAKGAACATCACATTAAGTAGTTCCCTCTCTCTCCATCCAGTCATCTTCCCCCATCTGAGCTCAAGAGCTTTTATGTGTGACTCATACCGGCAGGTTAATTTCTTCATAGACTGTTTTAGTTCAAATGTTGTGGTTTACARCAAGTATTTACCTTTGAGATGTGCTGAAGCTGAGCTCTCACATGTTTTACAGAGTATCCAAGAAACACAAAATTGCCTGCTCCACTCTTTCATTTTTGTACTGGGTTAACTGGGCATCCATCAAAGAGATCAGCTGGAAAACTCTTAATGACACAAACAAACATTTTCAGGAAGAATTCTCAAATGAAATTAAATTGCCACAGTCAATCTCTTTAGGAACCCCTCAGCTATTTTTATTTGTCCAAGTTTAAGGTTCTTCTAAGATGATTTTGTTTTTTTTAGATGCTAATTATGCTAATTGACCACTATTAAACATAAACATCAACATAATGTTTCTATAACTACTTTGTCATTTGAAATTTTCTCAGATGCCTGGGTTATACTGTGGCAAATTAGTAAAAAGTGTTTTGTTTTTTTTCTTAGAGCATCCCTTCCATGATGAAAGAAACAAAAGTTTGAGAAACAGGGGTCTAAAATTACAAGTGCAGAAGAGTTGTTTGGACTCCCTGGAAACAGAAACTCTTGTACTTAGAAACAAGTTTACATATGCACTATATAATGCACTGTCAGCCTCATTCCTTCCCACTTCTGTCCGTCCTAAAACATCTGAACCAACATGTTTTCTGACCTAAATCCTTACCTGGTATATATCTCCATAGTATCAGGACTGAGTTTGAAGAATCCATTTCAGTGTCAGTTATGAAAAATTAATTAACTTTTTTTTTAAAGAATACTCTTTTATTTAACTTCCTGCTATCTATTCCTTGAAATCCAAATTTCCTAGCAATTCAAAATATTAATTCTCACTTTTTGTCTGTTCTGATATATACAGTCACTGGATTAGAAGTTAGTAGCTACTTCATCTGTAAGCCYGTATATTAAAACCTTTCACTTTTAATAAAAACATAGTGGAAGACTGCTAACACCACAGAGCCCCAGGGTAGATTAGAAAGGCAAGAAACAGAGGAGAAAAAGTAAAGCTTTTTCTCCACTTCTAYGTTGCGTGTCCTTTTTCATGTGTCAGCTAGTGGATGCAAAAGAACGGGATCAAACATGCACAAGGATTAAGGAAGTTCTTGCCACAATAAATTGGTCATTCACAATAATCCCCAGCTCACTGCAAAAAGAGGACTCTAGTATGCATATTTTTAAATCTAGAGCCTTTTTTATTCCAAGCTGTAGTCTAAAAATAAGTTTAAATTTTCAGTTGTTGACCAGCAGCTKCTCTCCAATTCTTCACCCATAATAAATAATATAAAAGAAATACTGCAAGAAACAGCAACCAGAACGCACAAATAATAAAGTTTACACTTGTAGAACACACAAATGAAAGCATTTAGCTGCATGGACACAGCTAAACACTGATTATAGGAAGAGATTTCTCTGCCTTGAATCCCTTCTCTTCCTCTGAAACTGTTCTGAAGTGATAATTTTAGTGACTTCTGCACTGCTCAGGATGATGAATCAAGAAAGACTAAAACCAGTGGAATGGACTCAATCCATAGAAAGTCAGTACAGCCTTTGAGCACCCATCACCAAGAAATGGACAAAATTTGAAATATTTAAATTCCAGTTATTTGCTGATACTAAACACCATAAAAAAATCACTATTCAAAACAAGCCCTACTTACCAACAGGATAATTCTCCACTTGTGGCATTATGCTCCTCAGTCTTGGTGTATGCTCATTGTCCTCCCACAAACTACCCATGAGATAGACAAGCCATGCCAGCGGTTCTATATTAAAAGAAATTAATGATGTTAAATCCTCATGCCAGTACAAAACACTTCCTCAAGGTATCAGCAGGCCTATACAATATCAAACTGCATTCAAGAGGAGTTAGCTTTCTCCCTTACTAGATCTAAAACCTGCCCAGACAAATCAATGAACAAAATTCTGAGCAGAACTGACATATAAACTAGAACAGCCTATTAACCTGGACATGCTYATAAATAAAACACAAAATACAAATTGAGCAAACTCAAGACTTGATAACAGACAATTAATCCAGTATCCTCACTTACCTGCCACAAATTATTTCAAGGCATGGAATGATTYTACCTACAGTGGGGCTCTTACATATCACAGCATTACAAAGTAATTAAGTGTCACTACAGTCCATTTGTTTTTTAGTTGTATTTCAAATAAATAATTCTTTGTAATTTAAAAATACTATTTAAAGGGATTTKCACATAATGAAATATGTCATAGGTCACATACATCCTTCAAGAAAAGAATCTGTGAACTATCACATAGTTTTGAAAGTCTCTGTGGACTAAAAGGGCTTGAAAGACAGAGCTCATCCGTTCCAAGCTATGCTGTCATGCCTTCTGAGTCCCAGATTATTTAGCTGTCAGTCTCCAACACAGCACTTACAGTGCRGGCATTGCTGGCTGGCATTGGTACATTGCAATGTCCTTATCCAATAAAATACAACGTAAGAATGGTAATTTCTGTAAAGTTAAGGTTCTCAAAATAACTCCTTAAGTCTGTTTATGTGGTGCATTTTGTACAGACTTTCAAATACTGAAATCCCTCTTTATAAATATGGAACTCTTCAGCTGGCAAACACTCAACTCAGAGGAATTCTTTTGGCCTCTCTCTCTCTGGAAAATCATCACCGTGTTGCAAAACCTAGATTGTTTTAATCCCTCTGGCACATTAAGGTAGAATGTCTTAAAATTTGACCATCCTGATACCTATCTAAACTGTGAATCCAGTAACCAATGGCATCTTCTTTTAGAATGGATGCACTTTTCTACGCTGAAGTAAGAGCAAAACTAAGACCTGAACTGTAAAGTAACATATAGACCTGTTAAAACTTCAGGATGCTGCTAAAGGTTTCTTCCTCAACAGAAAGGCACTGAGACTACAGTAGGGTAAAGCTGCTTTTAGATTCTACCTACATTTGGCAAGATATATTTTGCAAAAAATTAAGATTAACTGAGTGACAATAACAACACAGAAAAGACACCTTGGAAAGGTTTCCACTTAAGCTACAAACAATGTTTGACAATAAGTGAGATATTTACATAAACCAGMTACCCTGCCCTCGTTTCTAGCATTTTACAAAGTGACAACAGCTTAACTTACAAAACTGAAGACAATACCATGATGAATACAGTGCCTTGCAAAATCATTCTCAAGTTTTACATAAGGGATAAACCAATCAAATCACATTATGACTATCAAGCAATATTTTACTTTGGATATTTCTACATACATATCAGCACATGCATAGCATCTGCCTAAAGTCTTGAGGTTTTATTTCATGTTTGTTTCAAATCTCTGCTAGTCTTTGTTGATGTAAAATGTCACTCAGTTTCCCTCAKGCTTTGTAGTATTATATTGTGAAAAACCCAAAACAGAGGGTTTMCTTTCAGCCTCCTTCAACTGGGAAAAGTTAAAAGTTCAGAGGGGCTCCAGTATCCTCATAGCTTGAATCTGGGACTATACCTTGTAAGTAATTCTTCTTTAGTCAGAGGAATATAGTACAGTGTGTTCTATACATAAAAAAGATTCCGAGATCAAATATGCATATAGAGATTATACAGAGTGTGGAATAACATCCAGRTGATCCCAACAAATGTAGAGAAAGGATTCAGGTTTGTCTTAAATCTCAGTTGTTTTAGGGTTTTTTTTGAATAAAAATATAATACAGACTGAGATCTGTAACAGYCAACACAGTGACAGGGAATAAGTGCCAGCTTTTGAGAGAAAACAAATATTGTTCCTGTTCCATTCCTAACAACATGAAAAGGCAGTATCATCTCTCCAACAACCAGCGTATTTCCTGTTTCATAACCTAAGCTTCTTGAGCAAGGAAAAACCCATCAGATACAGCACATGTCACACTACAAACAGCCATTCATTCAGGACACTGAGAGATGCACCATCATTAGCAGAACACCAAGGAGCTGAAATGTCTCAGACAACAGACTGCTCAAATGAATTTTGCATTAACAGCTACTAAAGAATGGCCAGACAGTACCACAAAGCAGCTGTCAGGTGCTTCTCACTGGTTCAGAGAGCACAGCCATCCTGGTGGCCAACAGCCTTTTTAAAAATACAAACATCTTCTTTTTACAAACTGCAGAGCTCATTTTCAAGCACAGTTATTTTGCTGATGGTAACCGTCTTCTCTTAGCACAATATCAATTAATAGGTATGACTTTCCCTCTAGCACACCTTCACTACTTAAAACTTCCAGTCTATTTGATTTTGGAATTACTGCACAGACATATTTTATTTTAGAAAATAATTATTGCCATAATAATCTGCAATTATCTTTCATAACATCAAAAATCCCAAAGAAATCAGTCATTACCACAGATTACAAGTAATCACTAACTACTTCTAATTGTGTTAGTAAACCTTGAACACATCACTATTGACACAGAGAGCAAGACCATATAATAAAATGACACCTTAACATTACATCGACTTATTCTGTAACACTAAAAGCCATTAAAAACCTATATTTAACTATGTATATCTAGGGGATACAATATTGTTGYTCAATATGAACACAAATGTCTCATTTACAGAAAAGCAACAACATTTAAAGCACATTGAATAGTTTCTAACACAGAACAGCAATCCCCAGAGCACTGATGCTGACAGACTCCAGCTGATGGTTTTTCTTTGGCCCCTCATGACTGGGAAGCACAATGTAAATTTAGACTACAGCTAATCAACAAAATCAGATCATCAGTGAAAGTTCTCCCATTACTGAAGAAATAGCTGCTCCATAGAAGAAAATCAGAATWTTCAAACTCAACAAAAAAGTTGCAAAATAAATCACAAACATTTCAGAGCATGAAGAGGAACAGCTGCATCATGCAGTAGGCTTTTCAGAACAACACCCTGTATCCCTGWAAAGATGCAACAGACATAACTGCATTAGTAAAGAACCAGTAGTTATAAAGACAATTTAAATTGGAGAGGACGGAAAAGGGTATATGAGAAAACATATGAAAATAAATATTTCTACCACTTAGAATAAATAGCTTCAGTTTCTTGAAAACTAAGTCATTCACTTTAAAAGAGCCATATAAAATAAACCAAAGTTTTTAATGTTACAAAATTTTACAGACAAACAAATGAAAAAAGAATGAAAGCTAACATCTTCATTTCAAAAAAATGTTCATCAAGTTGCAGCCRCTTCCCCTGAGGGCACCTGAGGCACAAAAATGTTGATTTTCAGCAATTAAAAGTTTTTRCAGCTCTCATGCCTGTATTCTAAAGATGTAACAAGACATTAAAACAAACGTATCAGTGACAATGTGTTCTATAATACTTGTATAATACAAAGGCAGGAAGTGAAAATGTGGCACAAAGTGACTTGGATCATTAAGGCTATTTTGAGAAAAGGYCTAGTTACACCTATCATAAAATCACAACTCCTTTCCATATGCAAATATATAGTTATTGACCCATAAAGCAGTCTAAAAATTAAATCAAATACTAACCTTCCTAAACTGTGATCTCTAATGGTTTCCTACTAGAAAAGTGCAATAGTTTTTGTTTGTTTTGTGCATTTTKTGCATCAAACAACTGTACAAGAAGTGTCCAGRTCTTCTGCCATTCACACGTGCYGACTGTGCACAGCTGCTCCAGCTGSTGGAAACMTGTAGCTGTATCATCCAATGGATCCTCTAAGCCACCTCTGCAATAGAGAAAACAAGCAACCACTTAGCCTCTATTGCTTAAAAGCTGTTTCCCACGCAGACCTTGTACCAGAGTCACTGAACTACAGACGCCTCATCAGCTGTGAATATAACAGATCTCAGTCACACACATCCCCATACACATCCAACAAACAGAACAGAATTCTACTTGTGCCTTCCTCTTAACACATACTACAAAAAGCAAAGAGGAGATGAGGTTGGCAGTATGAATTCAGAAAGGTAAATTCTGAATAACAAAGTTTTATTGTACCTGAATAGATTATTAACAAGTAGCAACATTGTCAGAGGATYATGGGAGGAAAGAAGGGAATATTCAGTAGAAATGAATTTTCATCAAATTAAGCACAAGACCATGATACCAAAGGCAACAAGAAAKCTTTATTAAAATTCCACACACCTACTTTAGAAACCTTCTTATAAAGGCCTTTCTAAGTATTTTTTTTTATTTTTGCAGCAGTGTCGATATGATCACTGGACACAAACATGGCTCAGTTTTAAAATTCCCTCCTAAAAAGTTTTGACTTAAGCAAAATAAATGGGKGTATGTTTTCTATGTGGCAGAGTAGTGCAGAATTGCGTGGAGAAGGAYTTGAATGCTTTCAGATTCAGAAATGAAAACTGAGGTTAAATTTCAAAGAAAAGACATTGTGACTGGGCACTGAGACAGAGRACTCACAGCATGTTAATACAGACATTATTTTGGACAAAGTATAGTTGTAAAAATACTATTTTMTATAACTGCTTGAGCATAAAGCATTGTGTATCACTTACTAACTGCAACAGCATTGGTGGAAGGAAGTTATACAAATCAAAAAAAAGGTCCAAGGTCTCTGGCTCCAGGAAGACTATGGAAAAAACAAAGTTGTTTTATCACTCTCTACAAGCAACAATTAGGTATCTTTATCTCAAAAGAGCCATCTTATTACCCGTCTTTAAAAATAACGCATCACTGCATTGAGAACAAACTATGAATATAYGCAATAATTTGGCACAGTACTAAGCAAAGCACTACTTACTTTTTCTCAAATTTAATCTATCCTATAGCCCATAAAGAATACTGCCTTTAAATTGAACACCATTCTCTTCCAGATGTAGGTAAACTTCATGTTACTACAGTAGCAAACAAAGGCAAATTTTCCAAAGTTACACAGACCATCCTAAAGYCTACAGAAAAAAATACTTTGAATGCCAAATTACCAATTCACTGTGGAATCAGATCAAAAGAACTTTAGCCTTACTTTATTTATGAATGGGTAACAATAGTATAGAAAAAGTTCAACAATAATTCATAATTAATAAATACTATMAATTTAAGGAACACTTYAAAGTTATTCCAKTTACAAAAATTTTATATGAAGACCYGTGTAAAATAAAGCATCACAGCTTTAATTTAATTTAATTCATCAATGCTTTCTTACTTGCTCTCCAGTTTGTTGGARTTTGCACAGTGCATAGATCACCTGCAGCTTCATCAGCTAAATTTCCAATGAAATCAAAATTAAGACAGTTTAGTACAAGCTTCAGAAGTTGCATTGCTGGGCTTGCTGTTGGTCCTGAGGGGTCAAAGCTTCATCCAAGAGCTAAGGAGAAAAGAAAYCTTGTTAGGTCATCTGCAAAGAACATGGTTAAAAAATAATTATGAAAAAGAAAATGTTTAGCTATAAAGCTGCAAAGCACATAGCAAGAGAACATATCCTAAAGGAAAAATAAATCCTTCAAAAATAAAAGATAGAGTTTGAGAAAAAAAAAAAATATTATTTCCACCTCAGAGACATCTTCCATTGCAAGCTAAAGCTCCCAGGCTTATAAATAACTTTTAAAAATCTGGTGAAATAATCCCTTTGCATAAAATACTTCTAGGTAAATCTCATCATGTCACTGACACTGTTTGGTAAAACAATGCTAACGTTCACTGCAAAAACTAATGTTTCATGGTTTTCAGTAACTCCAGGGCAATGTGGAATCTATGTCCTGCATATCATATGGGTAAAAATAACCCCAGCAATGGGTTATTATCAGTGTGATGCCCAGGCTGCTGAACAGCAGGAGTTTCAGAATCTGCACTCACACTATTCCTTCTGTATCTCTAGGAAAACCTGGCATTAAGGAACAACAAACTGCAYAGTCTATACTCTGAATGTAGCTCTTCACAACACTTGTATAAACACAGYTATCAGGAGCTCTACTGCTTTATAATCCCTGTGGTGTCAGAATGAAAATGTACTTCACAAGCAGAACAAGCTGTTGGGATTCAGAAGTCTATATTCAACAACCTGTGAGTAAGAATATTTTATTGATCCTTCTGTAACTATAGTAATTTAAGTAGCATTTATCTTGAAAGCAATTGCTACCTCAAGGTTACAATATAAAAGCATTGAAAACATTGGTCATTAATCACTGATACAGTTCRTGAACATTAAAAAGAAAACTGACATCATTTTGCCTAGAAAAGCAATAAAATGAATGCAAATGCAACAACTTTAACTAGTTCATCTGCTCCTTATTTACCCTCAAAGTCTATTAACAAGTTTTAAATTCAGACTATAGAAATTAGATCCACTGTGTCATTAGATGCCTCTAATGCTAACTCTACCTGCTAACTACTATTGCATCATGCTAGAATTGACACKAAATTCTGAACTCAGCTTGAAATTTGAATTTCTACATGTCTTGTATAGACATCAYCTGTTCTGCCATGAGTCTTTTCTAACCTTTAAACTCACATAATTATTTTAGTGATTCCACATTTATAATTGAGTGTATTTTTCAGTGTATTATAGACACTAAAATACTTCTAAAAATTGTTTCTTACACTGAACTTGGCATTATAAAGGCAGCATTTATAATTTCCTCAGAATTCTATCTGGAAATCCATATGATGTCATTCAGACAAACCTCTCAACATACAAGAGACAAAAGCAGCTGCAGATCACCTGAATTTGAAGAAAGGTAGGAAGTGGCAACAGGGTTCTGACACATCCATTGAATGTTTTATGYGTAATGGGGTTTATTATATGTAAGAAGGTTTTTCCAAAAGTATCCAGTTCTTCCTTTACATTATATATGATTCCTCGGTTAACATGCAATTCCAACACTGATTTAAAACATCCTGTGTACATCAGCAGAGCACTCGCTATTAAGAGGTGAGGGCTCCCGGATTATTAATTCTGTAACAATTCTTCACCAAAAAATATACTGCCTGTCAYCTGWGCACTGGTAGCTGACCACATSTGCCYTTTAAACTTACTGCTTTTAATGTGTGGTAGAAAACACTACTTAGACCAAAAAGTGAAAGACTTTCAAAGACTGTGAAAGAAGTTTAAATTAGAAGTTTATCTCATTTTCCACAGCAGTAGCTCAATCACAGAATTACCCCCTACGCCAAGGAGAAATCACTGCTGTCATCTACTGCCCCACTGTGATGGCGCCTATGTTTAAATTCTTAGCCTAAACACCCATTTCCAAATTTCAACAGCTAATTAATTTGGTTTTCAGAAAAACTGAATAAACTAGCACTCTAAAGTAATTAAAAAAATAGAAATCAGTTAGCATTTAAAAAATAAGTTGCCRTCAAAAGCAGGGATACTTGAGCTTAAAGACAAGTAGAATGGTACCTCATGGTGCYTCTTCCACTGCTATAGAAGGTCTTGATCAGCACAAAATAATTGCAGTTTCCAATCTCAGCTCAACCAGAGCTGAGATCAGCTGGGTCCCAAGGGACCTCGCTTACAGCATGTTGCCCATCACCACCTCCTGCCAAGGCTCTTGAAAGACTGCAGCCTCAATTACCCCAAAATGTTACAGACAGGATGAGGAACTGGTGAAGGAGAAAAACACCTTGGTCTGATTTGATTGTGCTGCCTCACTACCAGCATTTGTCTTTCTTCTTGGTTGTTCCTAGTTACAAAAAAAAAAAAAAAAAAAAAAAAAAAAAAAAAANAACTTTTAGCAAATACTGAAATGGTAGGGCCCAACAAAACTGAGATACAATTAAGTTAAGACAAACATAAAAATAGAAGACAAGCTCAAAATTTAAACAGTTTCATTTTTATGGCAAGACATAGGGAGATGGCAGAGAGATGGAAAAAAGAAGACTGAAATTTTTKTCTTTGAACTTCTTTTGGTCACTTGAGTTTAACTGGGTACCATGTAATCCTTTTAAGGACAGAATTCATCAAGTAAAAAAAAAATTAAAGGACAATTATGATGTGAGCAATTTAGGTTCAATCATGAAAAGCCTCACCTCCTTCAAAAGTGCATCTAATCATCAGTATGTCCTTCAGAGAGGTGTCATGAAATGAGGCAGCTATTTTACAATGCTTTGCTGAAGGTCTTGAATAATCAGCCCAAGAAAAGTAAGGACAGAATAAACAATGTTCACAATGTTCCCTTCTTGCTAGAACTAGATGAAGAGAATATCTGGCAGATTAATTATTTCACATTAAAAAGGTAAATTATGGTCCAGCACTAAATGCAGATCTCATCATGGTCCTGACATGTCTCCTTTTTTTCCTTCAAGGTTGTTCCTCTTTCTGGATGGACAGGTCTGAGGCACTTCCTCAGGCTAAGATGTAGACAAAAGAAAGACATTAGCAGAAATACAATTGATTTTTCCCTTTGCTAGTCTGGTAACTGCTATAAGAGAAACTTTTGTWTGCGGTACTGGTAGAGCCCTTTCTCAGAGAATTGCTTGTGTCTATATGTATTTTGGTTGGGGAAGGAAGGTGTTTTCATCCCTTCATGTATAAGAAATGTTCCTCTAGCCATTTTTATGAAAGGCTTCATCAGCATCCCTTGCAGAAGGAAAAAACAAACCATGCTGAACAGATCCATTTCCTGAGTCAGTTCTGAGAGTRTCATTCCTCCTAGTACACAATGGTCCACAGTGCCCTATGGGGGAAAGAGACAGAATTGCTCCAGTATCCATGCTTGTAGTTACATTTTCCAGCATTACTAGAATCAGATCATATTTAGTATTTTCCAGCAGTTCTAGAATGATGAGGAGTTGTTAGGCTGAGACTTCCTAAGCTATTTAGAAAGCTTTCATGCCAAAATTATCAGCATTAATGGAACTAGACCTTCAAACTCTCTAATTATCTCTGAAAAAAAAAMTTCTATTCATAAATTTTAAGAATTGTCTGATAATAAAAATCCATCTGCAAACAGACTCCAAGTAACTGCAAWCTAGAAATTCACTACTACACTCTTCTCAGAGGTCTCTTCAGTATTCTAGCACTTGGAAGGCAAGATGCGTGATTAAACTGCGCATAGATGAAAAAGATCAGAGGGCACTCTCAAAAATACAAAGTTTGGTGATTCTACCTATCAAAACATTAATTATCTTCTCTCCACAGTAGTTTACAATGCATTGGTTTGAACTGAATGATACATTCCATCACTGTGCCTAAAAAGCAAGGCAGAAGGTGTCCAGCACTCTCATAAGAGGGTACAACCAAATCATCAGGACTTAAGATCCTTGGAATGTTTTGAAATCAGATACAATGCAGAACGGTGCAAATAGTTAATAAAATTTAACTGTCTTAATTGAGCTACTACAAATCTTTTATGAAAAACTAAACTTG
Source organism: Malurus melanocephalus (assembly GCF_030028575.1). Taxonomy (NCBI): domain Eukaryota; kingdom Metazoa; phylum Chordata; class Aves; order Passeriformes; family Maluridae; genus Malurus; species Malurus melanocephalus. Next base: position 149,687 of record NW_026623972.1, on the reverse strand, counting down.
CTCCTWGTTAAAAACAACTAAAATCAACTGCAATTAGGCCTTGCCATTGAATCAGTGAAAGATCTCTGCATGTTTTCACAGCTGCAGTTTGCAGCTTTAGCTCCCATGGTGTCCAAAACATCAAGTGATGCTTGTCAATATTTTCCTGCTATTTGTTGCAATCATACTCATTTTCACAACTTTGAAGATCACCCAAAACTCAACTAATGAAAAATCTGGTTACTTACTAAGGGGCCTAACTTTTCACTGTTACTATTTTGTGCTATCACTTGCACCAAAGCAAGTGAGACAATTTAGGAGTGCTCTCAGGCAAGTTACATTGCTGCCATATCTGCCTTTTCCATTTAAAATTCTGTAAAAAGTCCATAGGAATGTTCCTTAGATCACACAAATGTGCAAAAATGGAAAATGCAACCTCCCCTTTATCACAGATATGAAATGTTGTATGGTGAATTATGAAGGAGCTGGGAAAAGAACAGCAGACCTGGCTGCTAATCCCTTTTCCAATATTAAATCATACTCAAATTCACACTGGATGAACCCCACTCTGGGATGCTAATGCATATGTATTTGAACCTACCATATGCTAATTATTACATAAATAATATAGTTTAGGGATTATTTCTTCAATTTTTTTTGTAAAATGTAATTCACTAGATCTATGGCTTAATTTTCTTTTCAGAAGAAATTCTTAATTTAACTAAAGGAATCTCTTAACAAACTAAATTTTGTATTTAAATCTCTGTTTTTAATGAGCTGCACACTGAAGAGTCCTGCTGCAATCATTTTAATAATAAATGCAAACTCCAATTACAGTACATTCCTAAAAACAATTGCAAAATGATGGTGAAGTATATTTGAGTTTGTTTTAATAAACATATTATTGCAACTTATCTTTTATTAGACATTCCCAAAGTAACTGAAAAAGTACATTAACTTGAACAGCATTACAAACAAAATAAGACTGAAAAGCAAACGAGAAACTCACTGGTAAGAAACAAAAACTGTTAACTTTGTACCTCCTTACTGAATTACCAGAATCACCCACACAGACACACATAATGAATGCTCCTGGAAGTAAACTGCCAAACAGCTTAAATTTTCCATTGCTTGTTCTCAACATGAGTTGAGAAAGGCTTAAGCTCCACATAGACACGTATCAGAAATGTGTTTCCTTACAAGCTGAAAAAAATGGCATTAAACAGAATGGCTTGAAAACAAGGGCTGCTATTTCACAAGCTCACTATAAAGGAAAGCTCTGAAAAAACAAAACCAACCAAAAATCATGACAGCACTATGAATACTGTAAGGCATCAAACCCCACAACCTCAGACAAGTAGCAAATCCATTGTGGTCATTCTCCATGCGGCAATCTGTTTCAAGCAATGCACTTGACACTTTTTCCACCCAAATATCCACTAAGGAACATAACATGCCAATAACTATAAATAGAGAGGTCAAAACAAAAGAAGCAAAAAAAAAAAAAAAAAAAAAAAAAAAAAAAAAAACAAAAAAAACCAAAAAAACAAAGGGCAGAAATGAGCAATTGTTTTCTACCTCCAAATTTTTTTTTTACATCAGCAATAATGCCTCTGAAGATGAGCTGATCTTTCAGTAGTCATCCTAATTTTGTAATTTTAGCAATGATGTGAATAAGAGCTTGATGACAAAAGGAACCGGTTTGGGTCGAGAAGCTACACAGTTCAGAATGTAATTTCCTTTCATGAAGCATTTTAAGATCAGCAAAACAAGTTTTCTGTAAAGAATATGAGCTAAATAGTTCTAATAGAAACTTACGCTGTGGGGGTTTTTTTTTAAGAATTCTTATGGTTAGTACAATAATTAATGTTAAGTCATTAAACAGAGCTAAACATTTAGTAACACAAAGTACATTATATACATGGTTATTATTCTAGGACACATGACAGCAGTTTTTGCATTCAGAGAACACTTGTAGGTAAAACAATAATTACTCATTATGGCCCCATACACTGGGCACTGATTATTTCACTACAGCAGCTCTCACAGCCAAMTATATACAAGTTTTTACAAGCAAGAGTCCCTATTGAATGTTCTCAATTCAATCTAGATCATCCCACTGGGTAATGGGCATTGCAGGTGTGRAAATTCCTAACTAGAAGGAAGTTCAGCTGTTCCAAAAGCTGTTGAAATGTGTAAAATTCAAGTTGATTGAAGCTGATTTTTACCTGAAAGAACACTGAAATCTGTCATCAGAAGCAGCAGACTCTCAGTCATGTTTCAGGCTACTACTGTCCACAGAACTGCTACAACAGTGCAAAGTTTCTAAAAACACAAATTGAATTGTAGGTTTTTGGGGCAAAGCCTATTCACACTAATGAACACTTATCATACACTTGCTCATGCTTTTAGGATCTAGTAATGGCTKTAACACAGACCCTAAAAAGTAAGGTAAACTATGTAGGCTCTTACTACTGCAAGTCAGAACCTTCTCTGGTATGACTTCTATAAATGATTAAGAGTTGAACACGAGCAGTGTGATCTGTGACTGGCAGGTGTGCTAGAAATATCTGCAATTCCCATCCTTTACAAATGTGAACTGAATGCCTCTAGGATCTTACAGGATAAAAACTAAGTTACTTTGAAAAAAATAGGTGTTTTTTTGTTTGCTCAGATTATGAAGTAATCTGAGCAAACATTTCTATTTTGAAAAGATGATTTTTTTTTTTGTGAGTTAACTGTAGAGAAATGATGGAAGATCTCAGAATCACCGTTATGTCCACTGTCACTCAATTACAACGTTATGAAAACCAGGCTTGAAAAATGGAAAGTTGGACTAAATCAGACTATCCCCTTATTGGTTACTTTGCTTACATGGTGTTTCTGCTCTGACTCATACAGTGCYATTTTAACAACAAACATCACTTACAAATGTCAGTCCTTTGTTCGAGGGCAGTGGAGATGCCCTGCTGACAAGCTTAGACATGCACCTTGCTGGTAGAAGCTGCTCATAGGATGCCTACAAAACACATCAAAAGGTATTATTCAAAAACAAGCAAATTAAAGGTAGGGAAAATAAGTCAAAGGTGGATAAACAATCAGTAAGCCAAACTGGTGATCAGGTTTTATTGTAGATAAACATTTTATAAAAGGTGYATTTTAGCACCAACTTTATTTCCTTACAACAGAACATAAAGTACAAAACAGGTATAAAAAGCAGGAGACCTAAAAGTACCATCCCTGTTTAACCGCTAGAAACGAGAAGAAAATTATGTTCATCCACAAGGTCATACCAGCTTGTGTCCTGACACTGCTCTACAGACCACAGCTCCACAGCCCCCGATTATGACCCTTCTGAAAGTACTGACAGCTAAGATGCTTTCCTGTTTTGTGCCTGACATTTCTAGAGCAGGGTATCATTAATTCCACAAAGACCAGCTGCAAATAAAAAATTCGCTAGAATAATTTAAAGTAAAAAGGGAGAAAAGCATTTTGCTTTGTTGTCCTGAACTGGTAACACCCCACGACTGAGAAATCTGCGTGAGCTTCCACGAGCACAGTTACCTTTATGGATAACWCATCTCCCAAACACTGAGTGTTCCTGTTCCAAGAGAAGCTGGCATTGGCTGAGGCATCCAGGACCCTTGATAAGCTCCAAGAGGACCTTCTCAGCTTGCATTCCTGTGCTAGACCAGTTCCTTCAAGAAAGTGATTACAAAGGAAAGATCTGCCAGACTCTGTTAAGGAAACAACAGGACTGAAAAGTCCAAATAGGCTTTTCAGCCACATAGGATTTCTTTTGTTTATAATCCCAGGTGCTATAGTAGAAACATTAGCTGKTGCCTAAGCTTTTCAGTTGTTTCACATTTAAATAAAAAAATAAAATATTTTGGCTTCTTGTCACAGGGAGCCTTCTAACTCTTAAAATGCTGTTTCTGATTCTCTCAGCTATGAAAGTATTTTTTTACTATGGTTTGATCCACTTGTTTTTCTCAGCCTTCAGATGAGAAGTTWTCCTAAAGAGAGATGAAAAGAGAGAAAACTGTGAAGTTTGGGCTATGTCTGGAAAACCTCTGGCAAATTTAATTTTAAAACTTGTAATTACTCATCRAATTACCACACCCAGAAAATAATTAGCTTTGTCTGCAGCTGTTGATGCAAATATTGGTGAAAGASAGGAGAGTTTAGAAGCTGTAGTGGCAACAGAAGAGCTAAAATTCCTCTCTGCCTAGAAGCTGAGAAAGTTCTCTTTAGTAGAGAAGGTGTGTGGGGGGAATCTTTCCCTCCTGTGTAAGGGATATGATTTGTATCTACTAGTCACTGTCTCACAGCAGATATGAACCCTTGGAGCACATTTAGGAATCATTGCTCAAACAGAAGTTTTAGCATTCCATGAGGTTCCCAAAACTATGCCATTAGAAGATACCTGGCAAGTACTTCATCATTTGARTGTGGCCAAGAAAGAAGAGGAAAATAGAACACACACTATTTGATCAGTCTCATTTAAAAGTTTGAGTCAAAATCCTGTCCACCAGCCCTTTCAAAAATATGTTTTGACTTTTATTTAAATAATTGGYTCAGCACAGTTTAGCATCACATTTATTGTAGCTCAAAAGCATTTTACAATTCCAAGACAGCATCTCTGACAATCAAAATACATTTGGTTTTGTCAATCAAAGCATGTAATTTCCTTGARACATAAAAGAGGATCATGGTCTTTTTCCCCTTTTTGTTTTTGTGCACAAGGAGTCCCTGGTTTTAATCAGCTTCTTCTGCATTTCAGCAGTAATAGTATTTTAAGAGTCCCTGATTTTCAGTCAAAAATTAGGGATGGAGGTAGGGACAGCTGCGCACTCGTTTCTTTGGAGAAGTTTTAAGAAATCATATATTTGCTCCTGGAGTGAAGAGACTGAGAGTACCATAGAGGCAGAACTCAACAGAGACATCTGTTTTGCTTCTGTTTTTCCTTACCTACCTTCACAGATAGTGAAGGAAAATTAAAAATGAAGTAACAAGCCCAGTAATGCAATTTTATATACAGCAAGATCCATTCCAACTAAAGTGTAAATTAAGRCTCAACATGCAAGCATACACATTAGGGGAAAAAATAACAACACAAACCCCACATAACTGGGGCAAACTTGGCAACGAGGACACAGCAAAAACGAGTCTTCAGACATATTTACAACACATCTTTCCATAATGGGAAAAAAATTAAAAAAAAAACAAAAACAACACAAATTGAGAAGCATGAAACAAATTATGACGTCACAACCAGCAAAAGTTAAAGATCCTCTTATATCTGGTAAGAAAGCTAACTTGCAAGTCTGGACAAAGTTGGCAACAAGTTTGAGGAAGTACTGAATAAAACTGGGATATCACCAATCACCAACATCTAAATTTCCCGTACTCTAATAGACATAAAGACAGCAAATTATCTTAATGGCTAAGCAATCATTTATAAACAAAGATTTGATTGTAGATTTCAGGAGCATATGCACTTTAATGCACAGAGTTAATATGTTATGATTACAGCAAGATTCAGAAATTTAGRCTAAGGATCACAATTAGCTTCTTGCTGAATAGTTGCTTTATCTGAAGGATAGATAAAACAGTTAAGACTGAACAAAAACTAGGTAACATTCAAAGAAAAGCTGGTTTATGGGATATTGAGACTGATGATCTGCAGRCCTTTCAAATAATTCATGTGGACATGTTTGGTCTCAGGAAAATGTTATGACAAAGATTCTTATTGACAGGCTGAAGGTATGGGCAAAAAGCACTCAAAAGTGCYGCTTTTCCTTGCTTCTGATAGCAATACCAAGAAATACAACTTGAAAACAGCAAATACAACCATCTTCTATACAATGGCAACTCACCTGAGCAAAAAAGATATTATTTAGCTTATTATTAAGCAAAAAATACTCAAAGAAATCAATGAGAAAACAAAAACTAGCTCTCTAGATCAGATACATACTTTCTTTAAGATTGTCACAATAGCATTTTTATTGGGAGACAAAACATGTGAAACTGATGCCTTCAGACACCTCCTTCACTCAAACCTTTATCAACAGCTTGAAGGTGATTCCTAAGAAAATACTTATGTCAACAGAAATGATTGAGCAGTCAGATAGTGACTCCTATAACCGAGTTGGGAGCACAAACACACATGAACAAGAAGTGACATTTTTGAAGAAAAAGAACTTTTTCCAAGTTAACATATTTACATCCTAATGGAAAAYATTAAATACTGTTATTATTTTTTTCTCACCCACTTGTAACATTTTCATAACACTCAAAAATAAACTGAACAAAGTTCTATGGATAYTTCTAGCTCCACCTCTCCAGCTCCCTGAAGTCCTTGGGATCTCTCCTAGCAGCCTGTCCAAAAATGAAGAACCAGAAATGCTGGGGGCTCAGCTCTGCAGCAACCCACCAGGCAGGCAGCCAAGGAGCCAAGCAAACTGGCAGGAAATCAGGTAGGCTCCTAATCGAAGCTTTGCTGACACTGACAAATTCCCACAGACGTTTTGATSTTAATCAACGTTTGCTGACAGAAAACACTCTATTAAGAAAGTTCAACAAGCTCTATCCAACAGCAGCTTGACAAGTGTAACTGCTGAATTGTCACAGTTCAAGAATATATATATCAATTTTAGTGGTCCTTTTATGTGCCATGCCTGGTACTCAAGTATTTAAATAAATGCCAGAAATGGTCTCCCTAACCCTGMCAGAGCCTTGCTGCCACCAGTGAAGCGAAGCCACAAAGGATGCCGGGCACATACCTGACACCTCAGTGACTCCCGAAGCCCTTTCCCACCTCCCCCTTCCTTTCCCCCGCGCTCGAGAACGTTTCAGTGGCTGATGTACATCTCGGAGAAGTTCTGGAGCGGGGCTGCCGCTGGTTTTCGGGGAAGAAGCGGCGCAGGAGCCCAGCACTGCCTTCAGAGAGCAGCGGCACCGAGGAGCAGGTGCGGCTGCTTCCCACCGGCGTGGAGCCGCCGTGATCCCGGCGCGGCTCCCGGGAGCAGAGCGATGGGAGCACAGCACCGCCGGTCCCGACCCGCACAGCATCGCCGGCCACACCCGTGGCCACACCCGTGGCCACACCCGAGCGTGTCCCGCCCCTCGGCGCCGCTCCCGCGCGGCGACAGCACAGCGGGGGCCGCCGCCTCGGCTCCGCTCGCCCTGGCATCGCCGCAGCTCCGCGGGCAGGGCGGCTCCCGGCACCTTTCGCYCCTTTGCCAGGTCGGCCCTCTGCATCCCGCGGCCCCCGCGCCGCACTACCTGAGGGCTCCACCGCGTACATCAGGACCGCCCTCCCTCCTCCCCTCAAGC
>NW_026623972.1:126061-142050 GCF_030028575.1 Malurus melanocephalus | reverse complement strand
CGGAGCGTAGGCGGAGCGGGAGCGGAGCGCGGTGCCAGCTCCGCCCGGGCCAGCGCCAGGGTCCCCAAGCGATAGGCCGTTTTGTGCCCGTGCAGCTCTGAAGGCGCGTTGCCGTCGGCGGGGCCCGGTGCCGGCAGCCGAGTGGGGTCGTGGATTCCTGTCGCTATCGCATCGAGGTGCTGATCTGCGCCTACATTTGGCTTTGCACGGTGCAGATTAATGCGCCGTTTCAAAGAATGTACTCTCACGGTGGCAGCAGCAGCGAAAAGGAGAAGTTTCTACAGTGAATGTGGGAGCTGCCATATAGTCCGAGAAGGATTATAAGGATATTACCATTTTACAACAGCAGCTCACAAGTTGCATGGGAGTAATTTAATTTGCCTAATCCTAACCCTAACCATCCAGCATTAATTCCGTCCATTTATATACCAGTAGTCAATGGACGTGAGCCAGGTGATCGTGATTGCTGTTCTGTCAGGGCTGAGAAGATYGGAAGCAAAGCCTATGCCTCTGAGGCAGGTTTTGGACCAGGGCAGTGGCTGGGAGTTGGCTTTTGCTGTGGAAYGKGATGGAAGGYTGCTTACATCCAGCAGGGCAGATAYGTGGTGCTCAGGCAGTTAAGCTGTGCCTGAAAGGACAGATTGTACTGTCATCCCATAAAAGGGGAAACTTCCTCTATAGGGGCCTATAAAGAATCAAGATTTTAAATTTAGAGAATAGTTATCTCAGTTTCCAGTTGGATGCGATGAGTGCCATTTTTGCTAATCACTGGTGGAGATAAGACATGTTAGGAAGATTAATCCACAAGCACCAGAGGTTTATGTCCAAAAAGGAGACAGAGGAGTCCCACAACTTTATTCATGAATAAAGGGAGAGGTCATGGGCATTTCCCATGGGTGTCTCTCAAATTCATAGGGGATGCAGCCTCTTTTTATCCTAGTTTCCCAGCCACAGTTCCCTCTCTGTTTCCCCATTGGCTGAGGTACTTGAGAGGTGCAGGCTCCCCGAAACACCTAATGAAGTCCCCCCCCCCCGCTTCTATCATACATTGCCCCCTTTCGATATACATCTCTGTGTCTCTGCTCTTGTAGTCTATTAACATAGTCTGGGATAAGTCAATCAAAGGAATTTCTATGGAAATTCTTCCCATTGTTTCCTTCTATCTCCCAGTATCAGCCTTATCTTACCCCCAGAGTCAGAGTTTGTTTGTAAAGACACTCCCTTCTCATTCCTTTCAGACATGTCAGCAAACAAATTATAAAATTTCTTAAAGTACTACATTTCTTTAAATACTTCAAAGACAGAGTCTGATCCAAGACATTCTGGAGTTAATGAAATAATTCAGGGTTRGTGGGGAAAACAGGTCATGTAATCAGTGCAGAAAACGGTAAATAGAGAGAATATTCAAATTAAGGACATAATGTGACTTGAATTATATCTAAAAGTTTCTGCATGGGAAAAGCTGCTTTACTGCAGCCAGCTGCCCAGCTCTGGGTGGAAAATGCTTTGATTCTAACCACTATGAACTAAAGCTGAACAGATTCAGAACAGGGATAAGCAATCCACTGTAAAAACCCAACTGCAGGATGGTTGTGTTCCCTGTCACTTTATTGAGTMGGGTTGTTTCCCTGAAAGGTGCTGCTGTAGGAACATGAGCTGCTGGGTGGGGCAGGAAGTGTGAGTTTGGCAGGCGTGGGCCATACAGCCTCTCACAGACCGCACGGTGCAGCTCTGCATCTCATGCAATCAGACAGCAACAAGTTTTTGTCACTAGTGAAGAAATCCAAGAAAGGGTTCAAAGGGTACTGAAGCAAAAGAGGCATCTCTGTATTCTGTGTCCTGCTGAAGGTGAGCAGTGGTGATGTACAGCATGAAGCCAGACAGAGCCCAGTGTAAAACTCAGCAGTGTGTGTTTGGGCTTCACAACATACTTCTGGCGTCAGTGGGATGGGCAGGAAGGAGGATTAGGTAACTACCAATAAAGTGTGATGCAGGGGAGGCACTGAGGACTGCTGCTGACAGCATTTATAARTATTGCACCCAGAAAGTTTGAAATTTTTCATAGGTACAATTCTGCTTGACATTTTAACATGGTGGGAAGAATTTGTCYATGTCAAAAGTCCATGTCATTTTTATTCTGGTTAACAGATGATAAAGGCTGTGAGCAGTTGGTGTGAATTATTCATGTTTCCTTGATGCTTTATTACCCACATTGCAAAAATTCCCGTGTGAAGCCTAGTAGCCCCAAAGAAGAGGCTCACACTTGTAGAACGTCTCTGGAAATGGAAATTGCTTTAGACTTGGAAGGAAAACACAAACTGGGTGTTTTTGCTGGATTCATCTTCAGCAGTGACTTCGAGAAGCAATTATTAGGACAATTTAGTCAGGGTAGGGAGAAAGGTTTCTTTAAACATGAACTATCACAGTTGAATCACTGAACCATATGCTTTTATAGAAAATTTCTTCATTAATTATTAGTCTGAAGCAAAATTATGGAAATATGGATAATAAACAGATGAATAAATAATTCACAAACAATTTCTGTAAAGGCATATGTACCTAAGTGTGAGTGAAAGCTGAAGYTTCTGCAGGATGAGCCAATTTCCAGCTTGTCTGGAGTGTGTTTGTTCCTAGCCAGAAACGCCTGTTCCTCCCAGTGTGGGTCTCCAGTGGTGATGGGATGGACAGAAGGGGAGAGAGAGCACACATTGTGCTCAGCTGCACAGTGCAGCCCTGGACTGCACCTCGTTTAATCTCTAAAACACAGGCCTTTCTAGATCTGATTTCTGTCAACTGTATCCTGATTATTTTAAGGTGAAGTAAATTGGTCCAGATAAAGAATTAATGGCTTCGAAGACTAACAGTTAACAGGACTTTAACACAGCAAGTAATAATGTTAYATTGTGAAAGTACCCCAGCCTATGTCAGGGTTGGATATCCTATCCTCACCCAAAGGACCTACTGGATTATGTAGTGTAATTTCTTTAGCAACTTCRATGCAATTCCTTTATGTGGGAGGGTGAAGTGACCCAGAGAAGATGCTTGGGTGACAGGAGGATGCTGTGCCATGAAATTCAGACTTGCATGTAACAAAATTCTGAAGTCTTCAGTGGAAGCTGAGTTGAAGAAGGGTTTARGTCTGCCTTGCAAAATACAGTACCAGGACTAATACATAGTTTTCAGTTCAAGGSTGGCTCATTTCCTGCTAGGTGTAATAAACATCACTTTTTGAACTTGCTGTTCCTTTGGGTTACGTGAATAGATCTGTTGCTACAGGCAATGTATTCACAATTAGATCCATTTGTTTTCCACACTGCTTAGAGAGGACTGAGCCTTCTCCATGCTTTTTTAATTTACTGTTAAATGACTTGATTAAAGCATATAAACAAAACCAGCCATTTGTGCCCCCTCCCACAAAGAAAAAAAAAACAAAACAAACAACTTAGGAATGGTTTAAGGTATCAATGTTGCTTTTTTTTTTTGCATCACATTGGGATTTTTTTAATATGCATTTTTTCTTACTGAAAGGAATGGCTGGTAATTTACAAGGACTGATTAAATATATATAAAAATACATACAGAGAGAAATGCAACATATTTAATTTAGAATTCTTTTTTCTGGGTATGTTAGCTTTTCTTAAATAGATGTACGCCATCAGGCCAAACTCAAACTGGTATTTGCTAGAGTTCTGCTGCACATTTTTTCATTTAAAAATTCTTTTCTTTCTCATTTTACATAAAGAATAGCAAAAGGCCCTGAAGAATTCTAATTTCTGTGGCTAATGATTTCAAGATTTTTTCTGTGCCATGTACTATACTATGCCAATTTATATTGACACCATTTAGTGATTACTTTAGTAATCTAATAGTAATACAAATTAGTAAATTAATTAGTAAATAGTAATACAAATTAGTAAACTAATTTGCAATGCAGATCACAATTGATCTTGAATATATGTCTGCATATTAAATAGTTCCATTAAAAATAATCTGTGCTTTCTATCAGATTTTTTTTGTTCAAGTTCATATATAGTGGATAAGCAAAAAGTTACTAACATATCACTAAGATCAGGRGGAATCCATAAAAAAATCAGTATTTAAATATGAAGCCACTTGCTATTCCTAATTAAAACTAATTAATCTTTTTCAATAACACARTGGCACACTTTCTTCTTGTAAGTTGACAATACCCCATGAAGCCTGAAATAAAATAAATTATTCTTTTGTTTTTTTACTGGACAAAGGTCAATAATACCTCAGGGCAAACACAGTCTATAGCCAATCTCTTAATGTAACTCAAATTGAAAAGAAATTCTTTGTAACAGCAAGAAAGGGTACAAATATCACATTAAAGGAAGAATTTGTGAGGCACTGTATATGCATTAAAAATTCTACAGTGTGTATATCCATACAGTAAGATTGTCCTTAAAGCTTCCCTGTCACCACTAATTCATCGTTACCTTGGTGTGTGCAGTGATCACACACTGTGGRTCTGTGCCTTGGGCTGAAGAGAACTGCAGATACCAAGGCTTTCCCTGCAGATGCCTGAACTTTGGCCTCCTTAGTCTTAAATGTCATTAAATAACTTTCTGCTATTCATCTGTCCTCAGCCAATGGGAGCCAGATGTGTAAGTGCAGAGTTGGTGTCTTCCATCACCCATTAATTCAGAGACAGCCTTCATGCAATTAGTTAACAAAAGCAAATGGAGAAATTTCTTGGGATGTTCACTGGACACTTGGAACTGTGTTCCAGTGGATTTCCACCATTTTGGCAGCCTGGCAATGCTGATGAGTTGGGGATAGGGGCAAAGTGGTTCACAGTCCCAGACAAAGGACAAATCCTGGCTCTGGAGTGTGGCGTGTTCCAGGAACTTATTCCCAAAGGACACCAGAGAYGAAAGAGGTTGGGGTGAGGTTATCTGGCCACAGATATACACCTGGTGTCCAGTTACCTGAGAAGCTGGGCAGAGAGAGAAGGCAAAGGGAATACAATGACCAATGGGGGAAGGAGTAGGCGGAGTGAGGGGGTCACATCGAATCCAACCAGGGCAGCAGGATTTACATATTTATGGCAAGAACCATTTAATTCCCAAGGGGGTTATCAAAATCTTTCCACCACTGGGTTCCGACTATCCCAGGGCTGTCCAGCCCTTCAGCATTTTCTGGGGTGGTCTCATCCACTACAACACTCAACCACTCCCCAGGCTGGTGGGAAGGAACCAGCACTGTTAGGAGGACTGTAGGAGCTGTTACAAAAAGGAGTCTAAAGGTATGCTCATCAAGGATTTTTTTTCTGCTTGTGTTTGAATATTGAGAGTAAAMAAGCACTTACTGGTTTTAGACCATGATTGCTTCTTGTAACTATTAAAAGTAAACAAAATAATCCCTYAAAAGACAGATAATTCACCTTTAAGGAGACTAACTATGGAAAATTTCAAATGAGAAGGAAAATCCTGCTGAAAATTATCAGAAAACATGAACTAAAGAGACTAAAGATTGTTTTGYGGCCTCCATACTTACTTAGGTCTGTTGCCATGTGAACAATCTTTTGATATTTCTTAGTACCTTACAGRAAAAAAGAAAATTGATTTAAAGTATTTTTTTTTTGTTTAACTATTGACCTTTTTGCTAGACAAATTAGAATGTGCGAAAGAAATAATTTTTAAATTATTTTAGCATTTGATCTATTTAGCATACTTAGTAGAAAGGTGCATGTTGAAGAATTTTATTTAATAGTCTAAATATATAGTGTTACAACTGTTCTTGTTTCTGGTAAGTAGCATGATGCACTTCATCAAAAGCTGCATTTCAGGAAGGTGGTTACACGAGTGAGTGTGTTATCAAAGGAGCCATTTACAGGACAGATACTACTGGTAAATATAACAGTATGAAAGGATTTGAACAACAGATGTATAAAATTATTCAGCRTTGTTTTCATTATCATAGTCCCCAGATTCATATTCTTCATCATCTTCTTCATCAGAATTGTCATAATATTCCTCGTATTCAATGCTGTAGCTTGCACTTCTACTGCCATCAGTAAATGCAAATGCAGGAGATGGGTCTGCAAGATGTAATTGAATCTATATTAAATTAATTGAAATTAAGAACAAAGAAGAAGGTATGGGTTTGGATTTGTAGAGCAAGCTCAGAGCTTCTAAATCTTTATTATCTATGAAAAGAACAGGGTTTTTGTCCGATGATTTGACCCCATACTGCTGAAGGTCATGAGCAAATTTCTTTATCGAATCATGGAGTCCCAGAATGGTTTGGTTTGAAATTGACCTTGAAGATCATCTTGTTCCATCCCCTGCCATGGGAAGGGACACTTCCACTRTCCCAGGTTGTTCCCAGCCCCAYCCAGCCTGGCCTTGGACAYTTCCTGGGATGGGGCAGCTACAAYTTYTTTCAAAAACCTGTGTCAATRCTTCACCACTCCCTGAGTAAACAATTTCTTCCTWACATCTAATCTAAATCTCTCCYRTTTTAGTTTAGAAGTATTCTCCCTTGTCCAACCACTGTCTGCCTGTATAAAAAGTCCCTCTCCCTCCTCCTAATAATCCCTCTTTAGGGACTGGAAGGGGTTCTGGAATCTCCCCAGAGTCTTCTGTGCCCCAGGCTTAACACCACAAGCTTGCTCAGCCTGTCTCCAGAGCAGAGGTGCTTCAGCAATTGGGGCATCTYCAYGGCCTCCTCTGGACCCACTCTAAGAGGTCCACATCTTCCCTGTGCTGAGGACACATTGCAAATATATTTCATTCCTAATACTAGTAAACTATGGCATTAGTCCTCTGCAGGTCCTGTGTACCTGCAAATATTTCCAGAGAAAATAAAGTTTTGAAAGCAGCTTTTRTAAACTAGACAAGTGACAGACTCCTCTAGACCAGAATGTAAATATAAGACAATGCACCTTTATCCTGAATTTGCTGGGAAAAGCCGTTCTCTGTGGAGGGATATTATTCTGCAGGTGTGGGCCCAATGCAAAGCAATAGCAAAGCTATTTCTTATATTTTTCAAAACACTCTTATTAAGGAACAACAACTGTTTCCTTCCTAATTTTTTTGAAAAATGAACAGCTAAGCAAACCTGCCATGGTTCAAAGACTTCCTCAGTTACATCAGCTGTTGTTCTGGGTWCTATTAACACCAAAGGACTTTTCTAGGATAAGAAAAGTGATATGTGTCTCAATTATATGGCTCCAATCCACAGCTTTCTGTTTACYGGAAGCTGACATAATTTGCAGCAAAATATTAATATATTAACCCATTAGGGGATAAGGTAAAATAAAAGCACACTGAAGAGTGAAAATATGGGCAGCTTTGGGTAATTTCTCTTATGCTTGATTTGCATTCTGACAGTCCCATCCTTTGCATTCTGCTTTTATATTTTTTACATACAGATTAAAAAAAATTACCATCAATGACTTTCAATCTTGCAGAGGCGTATGTTGCACCAAATTTATTTTTGGTGTGGCAGATGTAAATGCCYTCATCTGATTTTTTGAGGCCTTGAATCTGCAGCCAGCCTGTCACACCATACTTCTGAGGCCCACCTCTTGCCTTTGAGAAGAAAAGAAATGGTTGAAATTAAGTAGCTGGAAGACACCATAGTATTTCTCAAAAGCGTTAACTCTTTGATTGTTCGATTTCAGCTCAAACTTTCAGCGTATTTCTATATTTGCTTGAAGCCTTTAGTAGTGCCATTCTTCTCTTTCCCTTAGATTAAAATACCATGACTTCCATAAAATGAGCAGGATTCTTTGCTTTCCTGGGGAATGCCTCAGGGACAGCACCCAAATGACCGGTGTCCAGGAACAGCATCTTGCGAAGGAGAACTTTAAATACCTGTAAGAACTGGGCTTCCTGCATCAAGTAGGAAAAGTGCTGCAAACAGCCATTCTTCCAAGAAGGTTCCTTCTTTCAGTTTTTTCAGAATCAGACCTACATAAAGAGATTCTTCCATCTTTTCTTTCCCTGGAGCAGCCTAGGTGGTACCCTGGCTGTCGTTCCTTCTGCTGGGACTGCCAAAACACTGACTGAAGTCATTGATCTTTACATAGTCAGAGGGCCCCTATTGGGAATCTATTTATTGCAACAATGTTGTGTTCTGTAGGTCCTCCTACAGATTCACAGATTCACAGATTCACAGATTAACTACCCTGTTCCTCTTCCCAAACTGTATACGATGGTAAATTCAGGTTTTACCTGAACTGAAACGTGGGTGTCATCTCCTGGCAGAAACATTTTATTCCCCTTTTTTTTCCACTCAAGTTGTGGCATAGGATAGGCTGACACCTCACAGACAAAAATGACATCATTGCCAGTGTAATTCTGGGCATCCTGAGGTGGCATAGAAATAACAGGAGCTGCAAAGAACCGACAGCGGTGTTTTAGAAAACAATGCATAAAAGAACACAAACTAAAGCAAGTAACATTAATTCCTGCTGCAAATGATACCATCAGGTTGTTTTTGCCTCTTACACCTCTGAAGAGCCAYATGATTCCAAGCAGCTTTTAAAGCTCAGAACACCTTGTGTCTGTGCTTTCTAAAAAGGCTTATTAAAGTCTATTCTTCCTCTTGCAGATAATCGTGGAACTTGAGCTGAAATTAAGGGCTTAATTTTGTCCCATGAGCTGGACTAGCCTTGGGTACCTGGCTAGGGCTTCAGAGGAAAGCACAAGGAATCTCTGTAGGACACAAGTCACAGAGTGATTTGATTGTATCATAGTTCTGAATGTGTTACATTTTGGTTAACTAAAAGCCAAAATACTACTATTGCTGGCTTGTCAGGTTTCTTGTCTATCATTGCCTTCAACTTGCTAAAACATTGTCGAGCACTGTTACCCATAGAAGTCATTCCCACAAGTTACAGAATAACAGCATTAATGCATTTTTCATTTGTCCTCAATTGCTATTGATGTCATCCAATATTYTTGTTAGAAATGAAAGGGATTGAAATTTAATTGTTTCTATGYGGTTTCATGTCATGCTTGTTATGCTTGTTACATTTCCACTTACTTGTTTTCTCATGTTTTCTTTTCCTCATCCCCTGCACTGGTTGTTGATTGCCTCTGGATTCCCGTTTTCCCTTTTCCCAAAGCAAAAGCTGCCGGCAGCCACGAGAGGCTGCCAAGGCAGGGGCTGGAAGGCATTGGTCCCATAACCCATCCCCTGATGCTTTCGTACCTGATTGCAGTGCACAGCCCTCGGTGAGCACATGTGAACGTGCTGCGTGTTAACAGGCCTTGATGKTTAGCGGCAGAGAGAAAAATAGTGTATTTACTGTTAGCACAGATTTCCTGTTCGGAGATCTCTGCTTTTATTTTCTTTTCCTGATCTATTTGTCGTCAACAAAAAAATGTTTTGTTTTTCTAAAATCTGTTTTCTGTCTGTTTCCAGACCAGTGTTCAAAAAGGAATGCATTTTCTGGGCCATTGGGCTTGTATTTAATTGGTGTGGGGTTTTGTTTTTTGGGGGGGGGAGGCTGTGTTTGGTTTTGGTTTTGTTTGGTTGGCTTTGGGGTTTTTCTTAAATTTGGTTTTGTTTTGTTTTTTTGCACAGATCCCAGATTCTTGGAAATAGAAAATTATAGTACATAATTAATCTATTTTTACTTGCAATATTTGAGTCAATACTTGGGTGCARCATTTATGCTTCAGCATTTGAAATTGTAACCACCTGTTCCATGTTTTCAAGCAATAATTTATAACACATTTGTCCATTTTTCAGGATTGGTGTCTGTGCAGAAAATATTAAGTACATACTGATTAAAATTAATTGCAAACAAATTACACAGAAAACGATCAATTTTCCCATTTATAGATGCCTCATTAAACAATCTTGCTACTCTACAAAAGTAAGATTTTTCAAACTAGGATGCTTAAAYCCTTAAATGTTCATTCTTTCATATGAACTGTACATTCAGAATATGTCTATTTCTTCAAAATCTTATATTCTAATCAGCATCAACTGAATATCTTGGATAAGATTTTTTTTTGCCTATGAACTGATCATAGAGGGTCTGATATTTACAATCTTAAAATCTTTAAAATCTTAAAATTGGMACCACATTCCTTTCAATGATACATCCACTGTAGTTAAGCCTAAAATGCATAAAAGAAACCAAAAGCCTCCATTGACTCAAAGGAGTTCTTTAACTTTTCAAATAGGCAGATGTTGCCTGGKGAGTATTTTTGTTGTACTGTTAACTCAGGTGTCCCGTGGATCCCCTGACAACACTGACACGTGGCCAAGGACTGAGTCCTGCCCATGTGACTGTCCCCAGCCCAGCAAGGCCACCCATGGGAACATATCTGGAGCCTCGAGGACACAAGGGTCTGAATGACAATTCAAAAGRACAGCTGTCCAGCACTGTCTGTCCCACACCATGATGAATTCCACACTGAAAATACCCCTCTTGCYGTTAGCTGTGAGAATACAGCAGAYAGCTTGGAAATRCCTGTGCATGGTCTGAGTCCCAGCRGCTGGGTACAGGGCTGGCCAGGACGGACATCACCTGAGCCCAAACTCACAGCAAGGAGCTGTTTTGATCTAACCAGACTGCCTTTTCTGAATCTGAACACGCAACAAGTGCTGGCATTGTCCACTCAAACTTGAAGTGCTTTAAGAAATAAAATACTACAAGTCTCACAATATCATTTTGCTGTGTTTTGTGGAAGAAAACTGAAGTAATTATTTACCATTTGAACAGAAGTTTATAAACTCTATTTTTGAGTGTTTCAGGTTTTGCCTTCAGACAAATTGTCCCATGCATATCTGTGTGTAYTTTGTATAACTGATTAGAAACAGAGCTTTAATGTTATGATAACCTGTCATTTTGATTCCTGGAGTAGATACATTTTTGTTGATAGTTATGGAAAGTGTTCTAATGTCCAGAGCTGAATGGGCAGAAGCTGCTCCTTTCCTTTTACAGTCCCAGTCAGTCATGAATTATCCCCATGTTTTACAGAAGTTGTAAACCAGAAGCCAGGAAAAGTCAAAATACTGTTTTACCTTTCACAGTCAGCCCAACATTACTCCAGAACAATMAATTAAATAATTAATATAGGGGGGTTTTCTCAGGTTGTATAGTATTATTTTTTGCTAATCTGCCTGATTAGATGAAAAYGGCAGAAAATTTTGTGGCTTTACTTGTTTATTTGTTTTTACTCCAAAATTTACATTTAAAATAAATCATGTGACACAGCTAAATATAAAGACAATCACTGTTAGATTGTTCTCTTAGTTCATTAAATTATCCACGAGAAATRTTTGAATGTGATGGGAATGGTTTAAGTGTGGAGAATCTGTATATAATCAAWGTACTTAGTAAGCTTGGTAAATTATTAGATAAACTGATCAAAACAAGCTTTCAGGAAGAGAAAGGATTTTCTCATGTTTCTTTAGCAAGCTAAGTCTTCTCCTTTTTCTGGCAAGAGAAGAAAGATGAAAGGCTGTACTCTTCTGATGAAAGGAGTTTATTGTTATTTATTTATTCATTGGTTGCTGTATACAATTAATCTATTTGGCATCAAGAGGAAACAGCAGATGCTTTGAAGGAGAGAAAAACAAAACAAAGTTCTTTGAGCTGAGCAAAGKTTATGTTTATAGCTTGGTACCAAARCCCCACACTGCTCAGTGTTTGTTCCGCATGCAAATTTGAGTCAGGAGAGCCAGTGCTGCAGCRAATTTGCTGCTCTCGGAGCCAGGTTCCCTGTCGCCTGTTGTCACCAGCTGCAGCCCTGAGCGGCTGGGGTGAAGCGTGGTGCCCTCTCAGAGCCCACGGGTGGTGCCAGGCTGGCTCCAAAGCACAGCTTCTGAACAAGAGCTAGGAACTGCAGCTCAGGGAGATNTGAGATGAGATGAGATGAGATGAGATGAGATGAGATGAGATGAGATGAGATGAGATGAGATGAGATGAGATGAGATGAGATGAGATGAGATGAGAGGCACTTGTGGTGCCCGTCGCTGCCAGCCCAGCCCCCTGCCCAGCTCCAGGGCTCTGCCCAGCTCCAGGGCTCTGCCCAGCTCCAGCCCCCTGCCCAGCTCCAGGGCTCTGCCCAGCTCGGGTGTACTCCAGCCAGGCACTTTCCTCCCGCACAGCCGAGGACATGGGCCCTCTTCACTGAATTCTGCACAGGACTGACATGGCGGCAAACTTTCCGCAGCCTTCTGTGCAATTCAGTAAACTGAGCTATCCCAGGATAATTCTCTGCATTCCTGGAAAGAGGATCCAGCTTTTCTGGGGAGCCAGGAAGCAGTGGGAAAGTGCTAGGGGTGATGCCTGCATGCAGAGCAGCACAGCTAAGCTCCTTCCTCCTGCTTGAGGAGCAGCAGTGTGATGTGTTTCAGGCGCGACTGGGGTCCTGCTCGATGACATCAGCAATTAAAAGTGGTAGTACTTGCAAATTATAAAGTTTCTTGTATGCAACTGGTTCTGTTAAATTGATTAGAGGACCATTGCTTTAAAGCTGTGTGCCTGAGCAGCTGCCTGTGCTGCCAAGTTACCAGCACTTGCTAGGAGAGTTGTCACTTCCAGCCAAAATCATGCTGGAGGGGTTATGCCCCGAGAACTAGTGCTCCTTAATTCCAGCCAAGGACGCCTCCCCAAGGCTAATAGGCTTTCCAGTTGTATGTTTCACTGCAGGCTGGTGTGCATGTCCCTTTCCTGACAAGCCTCATTTTCCAACTTAATAGCCTGACAACAAATATAGGATTTTTTAATGGATCATTCTCTTGCAGCTAGAGAAAGAGAAGAGAAGCCTGATATTACCTGTTCATCACTTTTTCTTTTAAGTGTTCAATATCCATTGTTCATTCAATATAAAACCACAGCATAGTCTGAGACTGCTAGAGAGGAGTGGGTAAAATGTACCCAAGTTACTCCCAWATGTAGTCCTTTGCCAGAATTGCAATTTCAGATTCCCAGAACTGTGATCCATTTGTGACCCACAGACCTCTTCTACTTACTTCATTTGAGAAAATATTTTATTAACTTAAAAAATCACAGTAATTTCTCATTCAGAAACAAAGTAAAGCTTCTTCACATTTTCATTTTATAGTCATTTGTCTTAAGTGAAAGATGTCCAAGATGTGTAGTGGTAATGCAAAGAATGGAAACAGCATATGAGCAGGAGGCCAGAGACCCCTGAAAGTCCAYCTAAGCATCCTTCCACTAAAAATCATCAGAAACAACTGTGCACTGTAAGAGTCCTTTAGGGAAATTGTTTCAGCTTGATTCTGTTCTAATTTTGGATTTTTGTTTCATGGGTTAGCTAAATTTTATGATGATTCTGAATTGGATTATTTTGGATTTTTCTGATAAAAAGAACAGAGCTGTTAATTAAACCCTATTATCTTCTATTGCTCCTGCTTCACTGCTTACCATATATGCTCACAGGTG
Organism: Malurus melanocephalus; assembly: GCF_030028575.1. NCBI lineage: Eukaryota > Metazoa > Chordata > Aves > Passeriformes > Maluridae > Malurus > Malurus melanocephalus. The sequence goes on along the minus strand of NW_026623972.1, from coordinate 128,648 downwards.
GATACACATATGCATACAAATATACACACATACATACATGTACCTGTGTGTGTGTATGTATACACATGATATATATATGATATGTATACCTATGATAAATATATATATATCTCAGTAAGACCTGCTTTACTATCACCACTTTAAAATTAGGTCAGTCCTATAATAATAATAATAATAATAATAATAATAATAATAATAATAATAATAATAATAAATATAAATATAAGTATCAGTATAAATATAAATATAAATATTCTTCTTATTAATAATAATAATATTATTATTAATATTGTTATTTTTATTTGCCCATTCCTCCCAGACTATTCTATCTGTTTACTGATTCTCAACTACACATACAACTTTCATAGAAAAAAATAATACTCTGATTTTAGTAAGCATACTCTGATTATTCAGGACCGACTCAGTCTGTAAACTGATGGCTTATTAGTCATTGTGTGATTTAATCTGCTGGTCTAGTATAGAGGCTTATAAWGTACAAGATTAAATAACAGATGCTGAACCACATATTTAGCACAAAGTGGTATTATAACAGAATAATGATAATTGTAAAAAAACCCCACAGTATTAGTTTAATGAAGTTAGCCTAGAATAGCTAGTAACACATCTGAAGATAAGAATCAGMTATTTGTCAGTTTGGAAATGCCTCTGTACACTTTACCTGATTCACATGGCCCTTTATGTTTCACGCTGATGTTTCTTTTCGCAGCATAAGCCTTGTTGAATTGACAGATGTTTTCATAAGTTTTCCCTTCAGATCCACAGACGGTCTCTTGAGATTTGCACACACACTGGGGTTCAGGGACTTCCCCAAACTTTGCTTCATCAGCATCCAACCTGCACTCGAGGTGATCCCCACATTGCCCATAAAAATGATTGCCCTGATCCAAATCGCAGATCTGACCTTCCACATTGCCACATTCCAGACAGCAGCCACAACGATCCAGCACAGTCCCAGCTGGGCAGTCTTTAGGCTCAGAGCAAAGCGCCAAATCGCATTTTCCACAACCATCTCCTTCCCTTAACARCCTCCACCAACCTCGGTGGTATAAGGCAGGAAAACTCTGAGAAACCTGTACCAGTGCTACCAGCACTGCTGTAACCATCCGGYGCTTCATCTTGAGAGTGTAACAAAAGGCAGAAAAGGTCCTTGGAGTAAAGCCAGGGAGAGAGAAAAAAAGCAAACAAAAAAAAAAAAGAGCAAGCTAGTGAGAGAAAAACTTCACAGTCTGGGTTTTGCTTTAGAATATAAGCTCTACTCCAAACACAGATTTTAAGAAAAAAAATAGCATCAGATTCCTAGTCTGGAACCGATAATAAAAATGCATAAAAACCCCACCAGCTTTTCTCTAATGCAGTTTGGAATGTGAATACTCCTTGCACAGAGACCAAACTGCCCCTTCTGACAGCTGAGTTGAAGCTCTCTGAAAAGCTGTTTGCTCCGTGTCTCATTGAGCCAAATTTGCAAAGCGTTGCTCTACTGAAACATTATATTGTAGCTATTGTAGAAAGGGGAACAGGGTAAAGGAGTATAAAATGAAAAAAAAATTAACTGCTATGAGTGCCCCTCCCCTCCATCGGGCGAAATAGCTGGTCACAGAAAGATGAATATGTGTACAAAGTAGCACCCAAAAGCCCAGTGCCCTGGGGCTTAGCCAGTACTCTATAGAGACTGGAGCTGGTGCAACACCAAATGTGATCCACTACTGATCACAGCTAGGGSTTCTGAATTAACCCTTTATTTACAAGCTCTATGCAAGCAAGAGGCAATCCAAGACAGCTGGAATTGACATTAAACTCTCAGGTTTAAGATGAAAGATGCCTATAACCATTAAAGAACCCTTTGTTCTCTCTCCRTATGTTTTCTTTTCAGTGTTTATGTGTGCCTGTGCTTTGCAACACAAAATAATGTGGCCTATGKTTAGCTCTAAGAACAATGTGCAAAAGGTTTAGAGCATGAGCAACATGAGCAAACTGCTACGGCTTCAAAAGGAGATTCTGCTGAAGTATTAGATGCTGTGCTCATCTTTTTAAAGCATTTCTCTGTCTTGGTTTCTTAAGATGTACCTACACTGCAGGTTATGAAGGAAGATAAGAGGTAACTTGGATTTCTTTCTGTGCTTTTTCTGTGTGTATATGCCTGCCAGTTCAGGGACATGGCTTTGCAGGGCCATTTCTCACCAGGTGCTGCACTGTTTTTTGTCCATCTCAGGATTTAGACATGCTCCCTGTCTCCTTGCAGCAATCTCCCTTCCCTTGCACTGCTGATTAGATTTTGTCTGTAGCACACAGGCTACTGTTACAATTGTTCAAAACACATGCAGCTCACCAGCAATTYATCTTCCTGGCTGTGCAGGTAGAAGTGAAGCATCATGGACTTGCAGCCCTTGCAAGCATGGCTCAGTGCCATGGGTCAAGGATCACCACTGCCTACAAAGGAAATGTGTCTGTGTGCGAGATTGAAAATAAATCTATGTGCATCAGTTTGAAGATAAACACATAAGACACTGTTAACAAGGTGAAATAAAAGAAGTCATGCTTGTGCCTACTTTTCCTAAAAGCTTCCACA
>NW_026623972.1:120671-125681 GCF_030028575.1 Malurus melanocephalus | reverse complement strand
TTTTTTCTTAGAACTCTGAATCAGACTGTAAATGAGTAAATTATGTGTATAATTGATGCTTTTAACWTTGAGAGTCAGAAGAAAAGTAACCACTAAATTTAATGGGAAATTGATTATTTTTTCCTGTTTAATGTGTTTATTTCACATTTCTTTATCAAGGGCTAATTGGACATTCAGTTTTGCAATATAGGATTTACTTGTCACAGTCTATTTCATTATCTGTCTGTACAGCTGTAGGGGATGAGTATCTATAGCAYAAGGATTTGCTAAGGCTCATATGAAGTAAAGAAATGTTTACAGGGGTGAAGCCATTTATGCGAAATGGAGACAAAGCAGGAAGCGGCCACCAACCAGCACCACCCCTGCTAATGGTGAGMTTTGTCTGGCATCTCTCAGGAAACCTGTGATCTTAGGGCTGGAAAACAGTGAGTGTATTGGAAGGAAGTACCTCCTGTGAACTGCCACAGAGGAAACCCATCAGAGATATCCTAGAAAGCATTTTTGGCATTTAACSACTCATGTAATTTGAATTCTTGGTGGGTTCAGCCTCTAAATTAAAACTGGAAATGCCTGTGAACTCATTTAAACAGCTGCCACCTGGTAGATGATCTGCAGCTGAAGGTTACTTGGTCACAGATTCCRGAGATCACCTGGAACAAATTGAGGTTAAAGCACTGTGGTATGACATGGAGTGGAGAAATGGCCCCTCATAACTCTCTGTGTGTCTTTCATTATCAAGCCAGCTGTGGCAAGCTGAGGAGAACTCTCCACACTGGATGGATATGTGGCAGTAAGAGCAAGAGGAGGGGGMGGGAAAGAGAGAGGGATGCACAGCTGGGTTTGAGGAGGCACATTAGAGGCATAGTCCCATCTGCTTCAGGAATAAAGTATGCATTTTTTCCATATGTCTCTAATCCCCAARGCTTGCTGGGGTAGGAAATAGTGTTGATCTTCACCACAAACCTTGAATTAATCCTAAGTATCTCCCAGAATGAAACACAAGCAGCAGTGGATTAATGTCACTGGTGGAATTGCAAGATGAACACCAGAGTTCCCTGTGCTTTTGAGCCCCCAGCCCCAGGTGCTGCCTGGAGGGTCGAGGGCATAGGAGGCCTCACAGCTGCCCAGAAAGGGCAGGAGGGCTGGGCTGCAGTGATGGGGACCCGGCTGCCATCAGCTGGGARATGACACTTTGGAGAATCATTTTCTTCACAGGAGGGTGGAGCAGCATTTACATACCCTCAGTCTCAGMAAGGAAGGGTTGTGCTGGCTGTGCAGCAATTTCCCTGGCTTTTCCCCAACATTTCCATATGGCATGATCAGTGCAAGGAGTTCTGCCACCTTCTTGTGGAACCATGAGTTGGATGATGGGCAGGGAGGGGACATGGCAGAGCAGCCCAGGGCTGTGTTATGCTAAGCTTCTGATTTGTATAACGTTATTCTGCTTTGTGTGATAATTGGTAAAGCATGTGGCTGATGCAATTTGAAATCCTGTTGCTGGTGATTTTTGAGGTATTGCTCCTTCAGACAAAATATGGTTTGGCTCTTTACTCTGWTTTTATTTGTGTCAACATGAGTTTTAATTAAGTGAATGTTTCTCAGTGTGGGTTCTGCCAGACTTGCAGACCTGCTTCTTACATAGACATGCACAGGAGTCCTGTGAGGAATAACAGCAGAATACAATAATCTTCCAAGTGTTCCTTTGACCTTCTCTGTCCTGCAATGCTTYATCTCCTTGAACATCCAAAGTCAAGTTTAGAAACTAGAGTGCTCTGTCTCTTAGGTTGTACTAATACCCTATACTTGAGGTTCCTTTAAAGATAGGAAATCTTGGCTGACTCAATGTGTTTCCATCCAAGGAACCTTATATTTGTTTTATGGGCCTAAAAGAAGCATTAAAGAGAAAGAATGCTCAGTCTGCTGTACTGGGTCATAGCAGGCTACAAGGGGCTGTGCCCAGTGGGTATGTGCATTACCTGCTATTGTACCTATCTCCTAGGAAAATTTTCCCCTTCACAGTATCCAGAATTGAACTTCAGTTGAGGCACTTAGGTCACCTGAGAGCAGTATTTAATTTTGTTGAAGTGTCAAATGGGGGTGATAGATGCCATGTGCTGGTTGCTCCCAGAAGTGCTGACTGGTGCAKTCCTGGGATCTCCAAACAGAGCCTTTTCTGGGGCCAGTCCTATGTGCTGACACTGCTTTCATGAATCTCATCCTTAGTGCTGTAAGTACATGAACTGCAAGTTAATCCTATGGTAACATGATTATTAAAACTATTAATCAAAGGGAGGAGATCCATAATTAGCTAATTCTCCAGCATCAAGTAAATGATTCTGCTGTGAGCTTTAAGAAAGTAATTGTGATATGCAAAATACAGTGGGGCTATTAGACTATAAGACTGTAATTGTATAATTAAATTATAAATTTTGCATATTTTAATAAAATTTTAATTATTTTCTTTGTAAGTGAAAATGGAGGTCCATTTTTTGAAGACTTTACATATAATTAAAAAAAAAAAAAAATCAAAATTAATGTCTGTCCCCTACCTGTAAGCTGACCTTTGACCAGACTCTTGGTGACTCACCTCCTACCTGTCTCCAGCAGTGACTGGATATAGATTTCTCCTGTTACATATTTCAGCATATTTGTTGTTGGTCACTGTAGATATTCAAATTTTAACTTGCAAAGACAAAAGAAGTGCCTAATAAGACTGTGCTAGTACTAAATGCTTGGGTTTAGTTTAATACAGGTTTACTAATTCCTTTTTCCATAAGCTATTATTTCTTTACAAGGGGCCAGATATTTCAAGCGTTCTTTTCAAGACTATTCTGTGTCTCTGCTGTCCTTTAAGTAGATGAAATTTTTGAAAACTCTACAGTCTTATCCAGAAGCAGCTGAGCCTCCCATTCCAGAAAGGTAGTACTGGAAACACCAGCAGTAGTCAATCAAGCATTTCCCTGGAGTCATTCTCTTGAGAGGTGAAAGTTGCAGTGAGGAGAATTTCACTGAAAATATCAGGAGGATGTTCACCCACATACCCTGCTCACATTTCAGCCTGGCAAATCCAGCCTGCTCATCTAAAACCTTTTCCTCTACACTTACATTGTGTATTGCAATATAGAAGCGATAGCCATCATCATTCCTCTTCCTTTTCAGAGAGGAAGACATGAAGGTTTGTCCACCTTCTGCCTTTAKTTTTGCTTCTCCATTAGCCCTCCAGTTTGCACAGACCACAGTATATTTCAGGTGTCATGTTTTATTGCAGYTTAATGCAGAGTGAAGCAATTTTTGTGTCAAAGGCAGTTGCTGTTTACACCAGGAATGGAATCAGGTACAGCAGAGCTTCAAAGATACCAGGGCTTGGGGAAAACCTATTAAACTTTGACACACAAGACCAGACAATAAAAGAGCAATATGAGAAAGTGTGTCTTGCACAACCTGCCAGCTACAAGCAGCAGGACAGAAATGGGGCATGGACTGGGGGGTCTGCAGGCAGGAAGCAGGAAAGTGTGGGAGATACAGGTGGTGCTCTGGGTGGCACCCACTTATCTCTGTCACTAAGGCGTGCTGGTATGAGTGTGAAAGAGTCTGCCAGTGTCCACGTGTGCCCTTGCTATTCTCAGCCCCTTTTGGGTTCAATGTGCAGCAGAATGTTTGAAAACTGGCCTGTGTCCTATTGCAGACCTGCAACAAATGTGCTCTAAGTATTTGGAGAGGGCCTGGAAAAAAAAACAAAATAGAAAACTGCCAAGCCACATGGTTCTGAGTTCACCAACGTTTCAAGTCTGAGAAGCAGTGTCAGCTCTGGCTGCTGTGTGTACTTGGCCATCCCTTCCCTGCAGAGGCACAGAGATGGGAGGCACACGAGGAGGTTGAAGCCCAAAGCTGACGCTGGTGCCACTACCAGCAAAGTTCTTCAAAGCTTCAAACCACAGTGTTTCCTGGGAAAGTCCAATGGAAAGGGAGATCTCCAAAACTTGCAGACAATGAATATAGAGTAAGTTTTCTGGCAACCCTAATGTTGATGGATRGGACAGTTTGCTTTGTCCAGGTTATATAAGAGCAGCTGATATAAAATTACTTCATAGCTGGATATTTATGAGAAGTTTCATTTCAAATAATATAGTTTTTGCCTCTGGCGGTGCTGTGGCTTAGCCCTATTATTACTGGGAACTAAATCTTTAGGATATTYCAGCTATAACTGTAGGGCCTGTCTGATCTATATAGCAAAGTTAATATTTTCCAAAGCAATGGAAACTTTATAATGGAAAGCTGGATTAGCAAAAACTACCTCTCCCTAAAACCAGCCCGGAAATCAGGCACAGGGAGGAAATTTGGGGGATGCTCCTTCAGCTTCTCCTTTTCCTCCCAGCAATTCTGAGTGTTCTCCATGACAGTGTCGCTGTTGGCCAGACAGCAGACACAAAATAACGACACAAAGACACGCTTATACACACACAAAAAATAACAACTTTATTCTGAGACAGGCCTCTTTTATCCACTTTAGCAACCAGTGTATACATTTGTGTCAAATATACATTCGTCAGTGAGGCTGTCACTTTCTACTCATCAGCATATGATTGGTAGGTTTGCAAAAGCTACAGAATTAATAATGTTTATAATTGTAAGCACCTGCGTTATCAATTCTACATTCCAATCTCTTTTTCTCAAGGCAGCCAAGGAAGTGGCATTTTTCTCCCATGCAGGCTGATAACACTTCCCTACATGACAGTAAATGTACAGTCACACAAGTTCARTCCTCCTCTAGGAAAGCAACTGGAATCCAAGCAGTGATATCAGCAACATTCCCTCAYCTTTGTCTCTGCTGCATGTGGATCTTGCATAAACTACTTCCATCTCTTGAAGGAAATAGGATTTATCCCTTGAGCCAAACCTGGCCTCAGYCAGCATTGCTCTAAGATCTGTGCAGGAGGGGATCTTGGCACCCCCATTGAAACTTCCAAGGCTGTTTCTCAAAGTGTGAATCTTTCCTGTTTTGTGCCAGAG